>NC_090886.1:45195713-45240713 GCF_036669925.1 Montipora capricornis
ACCCGATTCCGCACCAAACCCCTATGGGTGACCCGCTGAAAGTGCACCAATTACGCGGGCATCACCCGCTATAGTACGTACTATAGTACAGGAAATATGATAATAATGGCGGCCCATCGAGCGAAGAGAAAATCGGAGAGTAAAGAATGAATGACATTTGTATTCTAATTCAAACACAGTGTATTACAGGATAACATAGGTAAATATAGACAGTCTATGTAGAATATGCACACATTCCAATGGTAAATTAATCCCCGACGAACAGTATATTTCCACAACATTTCAGTTGAAATACATTTACTACGTTAGCTATCAAAATTTCTGGGAGGAATCGAAAATATAATTTCGCCAAATTGGCATTCGTTGAAGTTCCCTTACTTACGAATGAGTATAAAATTAAAATCAAAGCGTCTTCAGCGTTTCTCTGGCGTATTTCGGTTCGTAAAAGCACATTTATTGGATGCGAGCGATGGAGTCACGTACTATAGTATGTTATTCACCGGGCAGTTTTATGACGGGCAAATTTGTGGGAGGAATCGAAAATATAATTTGGCCAAATTGGCATTCGTTTAAGTTCCCTTACTTCGAAATGTTATAAAATTAAAATCAGAGCGCTTTCAGCGTTCTCTGGCGTATTTCGGTTCGTAAAAGCACATTTATTGGATGGCTATAGCTCGTCACGTACTATAGTACGTTATTCACCGGGCGTTTTAGGACGGGCAAATTTGTGGGGGAAATCGAAAATATAATTTCGCCAAATTGACATTCTTTTAAGTTCCCTTACTTACGAATGAGTATAAAAGTAAAATCAGAGCATTTTCAGCGGTTCCCTGGCGTATTTCGGATCGTAAAACACATTTATTGGGATGGCTATAGCTGGAGTCGCGTACTATAGTATGTTATTCACCGGGCAGTTTTATGACAGGCAAATTTGTGGGGAAAATCGAAAAGAGAATTTTGGCCAAATTGGCATTTTTAAGTTCCCTTGCTTAGGAATGAGTATAAAATTAAAATCAGAGCGTTTTTAGCGGTCTCTGTTGTATTTCAGATCGTAAAAGCACATTTATTGTTTGGCTATAGCTGGAGTCACGTACTATGGTACGTTATCACCGGGCAGTTTTATGACGGGCACATTTGTGGGGGAAATCGAAAATATAATTTGGCCAAATTGACATTCTTTTAAGTTCCCTTACTTACGAATGTGTATAAAATTAAAAACAGAGCGTTTTTTCGGCGTTCTCTGTCGTATTTCAGATGGTAAAAGCACATTTATTGTTTGGCTATAGCTGGAGTCGCGTACTATAGTACGTTATTCACCGGGCAGTTTTTATGACTGGCAAATTTGTGGGGGAAATCGAAAATATAGTTTGGCCAAATTGGCGTTCTTTTAAGTTCCTATACTTAGGAATGAGCATTAAATTAAAATCGAGCGTTTTTGGCGGTTCTCTGTCGTATTTCGGATCGTAAAAGCACATTTATTGGATGGCTATAGCTGGAGTCGCGTACTATAGTACGTTTATTCACCGTGGCAGATTTATGACGGGCAAATTTGTTGGGGAAATCGAAATTATAATTTGGCCAAATTGGCATTCTTTTAAGTTCCTTTACTTAGGAATGAGTATAAAATTAAAATCAGAGCATTTTTTAGCGGTTCTCTGTCGTATTTCAGATCGTAAAAGCACATTTTTTTCATGGCTATAGCTGAGTCACGTACTATAGTACCTTATTCACCGGCAGTTTTATGACGGGCAAATTTGTGGGGAAATCGAAAATATAATTTGGCCAAAGTGGCATTCTTTTAAGTTTCCTATACTTACAATGTCTATAAAATTAAAATCAGAGTGTTTTTAGAGGTTCTCTGTCGTATTTCAGATGGTAAAAGCACATTTATAGGATGGCTATAGCTGGAGTCGCGTACTATAGTACGTTATTCACCGGGCAGTTTTATGACGGGCAAATTTGTGGGGAAATCGAAAATATAATTTGGCCAAATTGGCATTCTTTTAAGTTCCTTTACTTACGAATGTGTATAAAATTAAAAACAGAGATTTTTAGCGGTTCTCTGTCGTATTTCAGATGGTAAAAGCACATTTATTGTTTGGCTATAGCTGGAGTCACGTACTATAGTACGTTATTCACCGGGCAGTTTTATGACGGGCAAATTTGTGGGGGAAATCGAAAATATAATTTGGTTAAATTGGCATTCTTTTAAGTTCCTTTACTTAGGAATGAGTATAAAATTAAAATCAGAGCATTTTTAGCGGTTCTCTGTCGTATTTCAGATCGTAAAAGCACATTTATTGTTTGGCTATAGCTGGAGTCACGTACTATAGTACGTTATTCACCGGGCAGTTTTATGACGGGCAAATTTGTGGGTGAAATCGAAATATAATTAGGCCAAATTGGCATTCTTTTAAGTTCCCTTACTTACAAATGTGTATAAAATTAAAATCAGAGTGTTTAAGAGGTTCTCTGTCGTATTTCAGATGGTAAAAGCACATTTATAGGATGGCTATAGCTGGAGTCGCGTACTATAGTACGTTATTCACCGGGCAGTTTTATGACGGGAAAATTTGTGGGGAAATCGAAAATATAATTTGGTTAAATTGGCATTCTTTTAAGTTCCTTTACTTAGGAATGAGTATAAAATTAAAAACAGAGCGTTTTTTTAAAGCGGTTCTCTGTCGTATTTCAGATCGTAAAAGCACATTTTTTTCATGGCTATAGCTGGAGTCACGTACTATAGTACGTTATTCACCGGGCAGTTTTATGACGGGCAAATTTGTGGGGGAAATCGAAAATATAATTTGGCCAAATTGGCGTTCTTTTAAGTTCCTATACTTAGGAATGAGCATTAAATTAAAATCAGAGCGTTTTTGGCGGTTCTCTGTCGTATTTCGGATCGTAAAAGCACATTTATTGGATGGCTATAGCTGGAGTCGCGTACTATAGTACGTTATTCACCGGGCAGATTTATGACGGGCAAATTTGTGGGAGGAATCGAAAATATAATTTGGCCAAATTAGCATTCTTTAAGTTCCCTTTCTTAGGAATGAGTATAAAATTAAAATCAGAGCATTTTTAGTGGTTCTCTGTCGTATTTCAGATCGTAAAAGCAATTTTTTTCATGGCTATAGCTGGAGTCACGTACTATAGTACGTTATTCACCGGGCAGTTTTATGACGGGCAAATTTGTGGGGGAAATCGAAAATATAATTTGCCAAATTGGCATTCTTTTAGTTCCCTTACTTACGAATGTGTAGAAAATTAAAATCAGAGCGTTTTTAGCGGTTCTCTTTCGTATTTCAGATCGTAAAAGCACATTTATTGGATGGCTATAGCTGGAGTCGCGTACTATAGTACGTTATTCACCGGCAGTTTTATGACGGGCAAATTTGTGGGGGAAATCGAAAATATAATTTGGCCAAATTGGCATTCTTTTCAGTTCCTTTACTTAGGAATGAGTATAAAATTAAAATCAGAGCATTTTTAACGGTTCTCTGTCGTATTTCAGATCTTAAAAGCACATTTTTTTCATGGCTATAGCTGGAGTCGCGTACTATAGTACGTTATTCACCGGGCAGTTTTATGACGGGCAAATTTGTGGAGGAAATCGAAAATATAATTTGGCCAAATTGGCATTCTTTTTAAGTTCCTTTACTTAGGAATGAGTATAAAATTAAAATCAGAGCATTTTTAGTGGTTCTCTTCGTATTTCAGATCGTAAGCACATTTTTTTCATGGCTATAGCTGGAGTCGCGTACTATAGTATGTTATTCACCGGGCAGTTTTATGACGGGCAAATTTGTGGGGAAAATCGGAAATATAATTTGGCCAAATTGGCATTCTTTTAAGTTCCTTTACTTAGGAATGAGTATAAAATTAAAATCAGAGCATTTTTAGTGGTTCTCTTTCGTATTTCAGATCGTAAAAGCACATTTTTTTCATGGCTATAGCTGGAGTCGCGTACTATAGTATGTTATTCACCGGGCAGTTTTATGACGGGGAAATTTGTGGGGGAAATCGAAAATATAATTTGGCCAAATGAGCATTCTTTTAAGTTACCTTACTGAGGAATGAGCATAAAATTAAAATCAGAGCGTTTTTAGCGGTTCTCATGCATATTTCGGATCGTAAAAGTACATTTTTTGGAAAGCTGTGGCTGCAGTCGCGTAGTATAGTACGTACTTATTGACCGAGCAGTTTTATTAGGGGCAAATTTGTGAGAGAAATCGAAAATACATTTAGGCAAAATTGGCATTCTTTTCGTTTATTTTACTGGAAAATGATTTTCACATGGAAATAAAATAAAGCGTTTTGAGCTTTCGGTTTGTTTGTATTTTTGCTTATTAGTTCGCGTTGTCTAGTGAGTTTTCATGCTATGACACTTATATGATGGACAAATGCTAGTAATGGACAAGGAATGTTCGGAAATGGCCGAAATCACGTTTTGATTCGGTAACAGTTTTTATAATTTCTGTGGTTGTAGTACTGGTTTAGACCTGCTTACGTATTGTTGTCACTGTCTGGATAAACACAAATGATTAAGGTTGTCTTGAATCTACGCGAGGAATTTCCGTGATAGAAATCAGGAAATTGTAACTTGATATTGAATTGTACAAATATTACAACGAGCATTAAATTTGCCTCGGAATACGCTAGTTGCTGCAGCATCAGTTATATATCTCACTGTGCTGGTGTGGTTTCTATGTCGACGATGAGGTAAGTGATGTTGGCATGTCATGATCACGGTTTGTGGAATGTGCAACACTGAACAAAGTGTGCTTTTTAATGTGGTGTTTTGTTGTTCAGCAGAGCAAACAAGTCACACCTTAATGGATTCAACCTTTTCTGCAAAGAGTCTGCTGCTTTTGATGGTTGGTTTTTTTTTCTGATTTGAATGTAATAACCGAATGGCAAACGTTGCGAAAGGGTTCTCTTTTAATTTAAAAATATATCCAAATAGGTTTTTTTTTTTCGCCGATTTGCGTCGGTCGAGTTTCACGATCTTAAACGCACGCGGGCTAAAAATCTCTGTTACCCAGTGCTGTGTTACTGAAAAGAGGAAGAAAACTGCCGTTTAACCAACAGTGGCCATGGTATTTTAAATAGACAACTTTCTCTTAAGAAGGCAGGACTTATCCAACGTACAACTTGTTCCAACGGGGTCAAAGATCTTGTATTTGACTCTTACTGAATGGATTGTCTGGTTGGGGTTAGTTTAGGGTTAAGGTTAGGGTTAGGTTACGCAATTAGCCGTAACGCATTTTTCTGTTTATCAAGTGACTATTTTGAAAAAAATCAAAAACCCTGATGAAGGCTTATCAACAGGCTTCATTTTGTCGCTCAGTTATTTGTCAGATTATTTTACAAAGCGCTGCTGATGCGAAAATTCCACAACATCACAGGTGAAACTTGATTTGAGACTAGGTTGACAAGTCTGAAAAATTGGATGTGGTTACAAGGGCTGACAAGTATAAGGAGTCTTCCGCAAACAAATCAATGATTAGACCGACAGATTTTGAAAATCGATTGGAAACTCCTGTTACAAGGAGGAAAAATATGTTTTGGTTTTAATAACAGTAACAAAATAAGAGTATTCCTTTTTACCAAAAATGAACCGTCAAATATCATTCCTTTCATTTAATTCGCAAAATTAGCGTAAGCGAGACAGCTAATTCATGATGAACCTTTTTAAGAGACATTCAACACAGAAAGTGACTAAAATCAATGAAGCGATCTAATGAGCGAAAAAAGTGAGCAATAACCCATATGTTTCATTGCCCAATTGAGCATGGCTCTCATGTCCTTATATGTCAGCGCTCCATACAAATGGAGCCTGATCGCAGGTTTTTTATATGCCGGTAGAGAGAGAAGTGAAATAACGTAGTTTGAAATGCTGTTCATTACGTACCAAATCGTTTTGTACGCAAATCCAATGAAGGTTGACAATGGACGAATTACGTCGTTAGCGTCAGCACTAGCAGTTTAAATTTCTTTCTGAAAGAACTTCTCAGTCCAGTCTCCAGAAAAGTTTCCTTTGCGTCATTATTAAGACTTGTTTATTTCATTTATAGAAACTGTAAGAGAAATGACCCTAATTGACAGGAATGTTTTTCTGGCGTCCATGTGGAAAGAATTGACGGACGAGGAGAGGAGAGAATTTAACAGGAGGGCACTGTCCGAAGATATCATTGTAAAAAAAGAGCAAATCAAAAGAATACTTAAGAAAGTGAAAACCGAGGTAAAATAATTATAGAATGATATTTGAATAATTTACTCCCTCTGTGACAGTTAATAAAACACAATTGAACGGATCCTTTTCTTATTTTTGCGCTTTTTTTCTTGTTTTGAAGTGTGAGAATCTCAAGGATTTAGGGGTTAAATGCCTCTTTATCTGCGACACAGGTAGTGGGAAAATGGATGTGTTTTGGTCACCAAAGAGCAATTCAGTTTGTTGACACCCAAGGTCTGGCCCCTCAATTCTACGCTTATGTGAATGGAGACGGTACGTTCCAGCATTCCTTATACAACTTCAATACTCAGTGAGGTCTGGCGGTAATTTTTCTCCGCTTGTTTTTTTCTTAGGAACACCGAGGGAAGAGAGGGTGAGGGCCCCCCAGTCTGAGAAAGGGGAATTGCGGCGCAAAGTCATTCAATTATTTAACATTAAATATAGTAAGTAACCGCTATTTCTAGATGTCTGCCCAGATACGTCATTCATGACATAAACTGATACGATTCAATCATAGTTATAGTTTAACATCTCCCGTCCTTTAAAACACAGGATCCCTACTACCATTATCATTTCTTTTGTTTTTCTAGGTGAAGCCTGCGGAAAGATTAACAGCAAGGTTCCATACAAGGATGTCGCTAACAAAGTCATTTCCTTGGATGTTTTAAATATGGGAACGATCCCGTTCAAGCACCCGTCTAGCTACGGGGTAGCTAATCTGAAGAAATTATTTCTTTACAAAATCAGATTATTTTCAAAATGAATAGCCCAGCTCCGGCACAGACTCCGATTACTACCATGTCATCATCCACATCATCATCTCCGGTGACTTTTTCCTCATCATCTTGTACATCCACGTCATCATCAGCCTCAATGTCAACTGCATCACCAGTCCCTTCATTCACAGCATCATCATCAACATCATCTTCGGTAACATCCATTTCCACCCCAACATCAGCCACCACATGCGCTGGATCATTAGCCTCAATATCAACTGCACCATCAGCCTCTACATCCACTGCATCATCAGCCTCCACATGCACTGCATCATCATTCTCAATTTCCACTCCATCGTTAGCCACCACATGCGCTGGATCATTAGCCTCAATTTCCACTCCATCATCAGCCTCTACATCCACTGGATCATCGACCGCAATATGCACTGCACCATCAGCCTCTACATCCACTGGATCAGCAACCTCAATACCCACTGCACCGTCAGTCTCCACATCCACTGGATCATCACTCTCAATTTCCACTCCATCATCAGCCACCACATGCACTGGATCATTAGCCTCAATTTCCACTCCATCATCAGCCTCTACATCCACTGGATCATCGACCGCAATATGCACTGCACCATCAGCCTCTACATCCACTGGATCAGCAACCTCAATACCCACTGCACCGTCAGTCTCCACATCCACTGGATCATCACTCTCAATTTCCACTCCATCATCAGCCACCACATGCACTGGATCATTAGCCTCAATTTCCACTCCATCATCAGCCTCTACATCCACTGGATCATCGACCGCAATATCCACTGCACCATCAGCCTCCACATTCACTACATCATCAGTCTCAGTATCCACTGCACCATCAGCCTCCACATTCACTACATCATCAGTCTCAGTATCCACTGCACCATCAGCCTCCACATTCACTACATCATCAGTCTCAGTATCCACTGCACCATCAGCCTCCACATCCGCTAGATCATCTATCTCAATATCAACAACATCATCAGCCTCCACAACCGCTGGACCAACAGTCTCTACGTCGACTGGCCCCTTAAGAAGAGGAAATAGAAAACGGAAGAGAGATGAACAAAGACAGGACACGGACGGACGATGTGCAGCATTCCTCTGTCAGAAAATTCCAGATAGAAAAAAAGTCAAAACCCAGAATTGGATATTTTGTGAAAAATGTGAGAAGTGGTTTCATTTTGAGTGCGTGGGAGTCAGAATAGCTCCCTCTGGAGACTACAATTGTGGCTGCAATGTCCGGGAGATAAACAGATCGTAAGTATTCGAGAATTACTTTGCCGTCTTCTTCCAGGGAACTGCCGGTTAGATATGTAGTATGTTGTGCCCCTTGCTAGTGCCTGTCAATGTCATTCATCTATTAAATTTAGGCTAAGTCCAAGGTTTCAACATACCGTTGCCTTGTTAGCGATTCACAACATCTGACTCGGATAGGTAGACAAGCATACTAAGTGAGTATTCTTGTACCTATGTAGAGAAAATAGCACTGAATCAGCGAAGCAGTATGGGTCACACGTTTCATGCAAGAGACATCTTCAGTGCATTATCCCTATAAGGAACACCACGGTTGTCTTTGATCAATGACTCCATTCCTTGCTACAATTGCCTCATCCTTTTTGGTGGTTGAGTGATGTCTAATACCTTCTACGTTGACTACTCGTCATTTTTAAGGGTTGATACGTAATGTGTGCTTTTTCCCTTACTTGTGTATCAACAGCAGTTTACATTCACGTATTAAATGGAGGTGTGACATTTCCCTTTTTTAATACTGACCATATGGTTTCGTTTTAAACAGGAATTACCCATCAGGAATGTCTTTCATGCAGTGCCCCGAACTTAAAGGTTTAAAGGTAACAACTGTTACCTACAATATTTTATTTTTTACATCAAGATCTCCTTGACGTGTATTAATATTATTGTTATTATTATTGTTACTTTTTTTGATTTTGAATAGAATCATATGAAAGGCATCCTGTTTGGCAATATCACAAGCACCAGACATAGTCTCTTTAATAACAACAAAAGGGTAGAGCTCCTCAACTTGAGTTGTGACTGTACAACGTATTTTTCCTCATCAATGGTAAGTTAATTGGCAAGAAGTGGCAGGAGTACCTAGGTATACTGGATATAACTGGGAGCGCCCAAGTGACGGCCTTGTTGGGAACATCACACATCCTCAGAAAGGTGATGCGTCTCTGAGCTGCGGGAAGGAGCTGAGACGTGGCATAGAACACCCAGCAAGAATTGAAAGCTGGAGAGAATCTCATAATAATAATAAATAATTATTATTATTATTATTATTATTATGATGATGATGATGATGATGATGATGATAATAATAATAAAATTATTACTACTAATAATAATAATGATAGTAATAATAATGATAGTAACAATAATACTAATCATCATCATTATCACAATCGTCATGGTCATCGTTTTTTGTTTTCGTTATTGATTTCATCGCTTTTATTGCATTCTTAGACAAGGAGGCTTACAAACGAATTGAAAGCAGTTTTGCCGGAATTTTGGCCAGATTTCAAAGATAGCAACACCAGGATGATAAGCTACCTACTTTCAGTTCTACTTCCAGAGGTTGGTTTCCTTTATACTATTCTCGTCAAAAGCCCTGATTGACACTTGAACAATAGAACCTACATGCGCGATACTTGTTATTCGTTTCAGGCATTGGTGTACGCCGTAATGGTCAAAGAAGGCTGCTCGAGGCAAGTGGCCGAGCGGTTATTCACAGGTCACCAGAGAAAAGCTAATGCAGTCGACGATACCGACTCCGAAGACGACTGATAGGAAAACTTAAGACATGAATAGAACAATCTGAATAACAAAGCATTGCCCCAAAACATTCTAGTATACGTAGTAAAATGACGCCATCTTGCAAATCCACTATTAAATCTACAGTAATTTGCGATAAAACTATGTAAATTATTCGGGATGTGTCCTTGTTCAGTGTAAGTAATTGTAACTAATTATGCTTCAGTCTAATTAGACAACACTCTCTCTAGAGGGCTAGATCATAGTAAAAGAAAGCTATGCTCGACGCTTAGTCCAAGTTTGAATCTCCCGCGGCTTCGTGGCTTGAGTTCCAAGAAAAGTGACAAATTCCCTCGTGAGTTACCCATATAAATCAGATTTCGAACAAACCTGCCGAAAACGCATGGTATGAATTTCGTTCACAGAAAGTAATCAATCTCGACCCCAGAGCTCTTTTCTTGACCGAGGGAGAGAAGAGCTCTTGGGAACCCTGAAACAAAGTGTCCTCTTATTGGTTTTCGTGGAGAACAATCAAAAGCGTCTCTAATTGGTGCATTCATGTTAGCGCGAGGAGTGAGCAGGCGCCGTAAGGTTCAAATAGCCATTTTTGGCTATAAGAACCCTACAGCGCATGTTCTCCTACACAGAGCTTCCCAGAGCTTTGGGTCGATCCGAGTAATATCACAGGAATTTTCAAAGCGGTATTTAGGTAACACGCATGCGTAATAACAATGCTGAGAGAAGGATTGCGGAATCCATTTGGTCTGTTGTGCCACTTGACCTTTCATTTTATTTAATTATCTTATGAATGATTATCATTCTATGATTTGTATAAGCTAACAAACCACTTTCTATATATTTTAAAGGTCAAGAGAAAATGAGGGGACAGAGAGGGAGGCTCAAGGCGTTGGCCGGGATATGTCATGTCCAAGAAAGTTATTTTTAGACGAGCGGAAGTCTTTGTTCTAGCGGAAGTCTGTCTTCTGAGACGTCCGCATGCAGTCTTGCCTCGCTCTCAGGTTCTTAGTGGAAAGAGAAAATGATGGCGCACGTGGAAGGCTGATGAATATATATTTTCTTTCAAACATCGGACCGAGGTTGGCCTGCATGCGGACGTTTCGGAAGACTTCCGCTCGTCTAAAAATAACTTTCGTGGACATGACATATCCCAAGGGCTGGACCGGGAGCCTCCTTCTCTATCCCCTCATTTTCTCTTGAAAGGTACATTCTTTTTTTAGTTCACCCGCCTTTATAACTGGCGTATTAGCCTTCAAAAGTTACAAATGTATTAACGTTAAATGTAAAATGCAAGTCTTACCAGTGACATACTTGCATTTTCTTAAAAAATTAATTGATAGGAAAAACATGAAAATTTTGTAACATTTGTAATTAGCAAGATATTTAGGTCAATATATAATAGAATCAAATGGACTTCAACTTAACCATAATCTGTTGCCTTCATTGTCCTTTTAAATAAGTAACTACCCAGCGTCCCTGAGGACGAATGCTCAAAACTGTACTTATAATGTTCAATAAAACATCGCACAGAATGCCGAGACAGCATTAATTATTCATAACCGGTTGCCCGGCAAATATAAATACGACCCGGCTTTTGAAAGGCTTTCATCAGGCCACTTTCAATGTATTAAAATTCAACTTGAAAGAGAGGTTTAGGGGACAAAGACCAAGAAAAGTGGATGATATGCTAATATCTTTCATATTCCTTGCAACATGATTCTATTGTTTTTGTCCTCTCTGCCTCTCTATCAAGCTGAATATTGATATTTCGAAAATGGCCTATTAGAGATTAATAGCCCAACTTTGACCTACCAAGCTTAGAAAAAGTCACTGGGAATTCAGTGAGAAGAAAAAAAAGACCTATATCCTCCACACGATGTCGATCCCCAATGAAACAACACGCACTCAAAACCGGGGTCAATTATGGGCATTTAGAAGAATATCCAGCATATCTCATGCCCTCCACGCGATGTCAATCCCCCATTTCAAAAAAAAAATGAAAAACGACGTTAATTATGGGAATTTAGAACTGAGAAAATCAAACATACGTTATACCCTCCACGCGATGTATTCTCCAATTAAACAACATACACTAAAAAGGGGGTCCATTACGGAAAATTAGAAGAAAATTTAACTTATCGCATACCCTCCACGCGATGTCAATACCTCATTAAAAAACACAAAATGAAAAACGGTGTTAATTATGGGAATTTAGAAGGATAATCCAAGATATCTCATACCCTCCACGCGATGGCAATCCCCAATTAAAAAGAAAAACCGGGGTTAATCATGGGAATTTAGAGGATTATTCAATATATGTTATACCCTCCAGGCGATAAAATCTCCAATGAAACAACATACACTGAAAAAGGGATCCATTATTGTAAATTAGAAGAAAATTCAACATATCTCATACAAACAAACGATACTGATCGACAATAAAAAAACATACTTCGAAAAAAGAGGTCAATTATAGGACTTTATCAGAAAATCCAACATATCTCATACCCTCCACGCGATGCCGATTCACAATTGAACAACACACTTTGAAAACAAGGGTCAATTATGGGAATTTGAAGGAAATTTAATATATCTCATACCCTCCACGCGATGTCAATCCTAAAGTAAAAAACACAAAATGAAAAACGGGATTAATTATGGGAATTTAGAAGGAAATCCAAGATATCTCATACCCTCCACGCGATGGCAATCCCCAATTAAAAAAAAACCGGGGTTAATCATGGGAATTAAGAGGATTATTCAATATATCTTCTACCCTCCAGGCGATATTATCTCCAATGAAACAACATACACTGAAAAAGGGATCCATTATTGTAAATTAGAAGAAAATTTAACATATCTCATACAAACAAACGATACTGATCGACAATAGAAAAACTTACTTCGAAAAACGAGGTCAATTATGGGACTTTATCAGAAAATCCAATATATCTCATACCCTCCACGCGATGCGGATTCACAATGGAACAACACACTTTGAAAACAAGGGTCAATTATGGAAATTTTGAAGGAAACTTAACATATCTCATACCCTCCACGCGATGTCAATCCTCAAGTAAAAAACACAAAATGAAAAACGGTAATAATTATGGGAATTTAGACGAAAATTCAACATATCGCAAACTATACACGCGATGCCGATTCACAATAGAACAACACACTTTAAAAAACGGGGTCAATTATGTGAATTTAGAAGGACATCCAACACATGTAATACCCTGCACGCGATGTCAATCCTCAAGCGAAAAACACAAAATGGATTTCCTTCAAAATTCCCGTACTTGACCCCGGGTTGCAGTGTGTTGTTCTATTGTGAATCGGCTTTGCGTGGAGGGTATGACATATGTTGAATTTCCTTTTAACTTCCCATAATTAGCCCTTTTTTTTTTTCCTTTTGTGTTTTTTAGTTGAGGATTGACATGCCGTGGAGAGTATGTGATATGTTGATTTTTTTCTTCTAATTGTCCATAATGCACCCCCTTTTTCAGTGTATGTAGCATCATTGCATAGTACATCGCGTGGAGGGTATAAGATATGTTGAATTTTCTTCTGAATTCCTATAATTGACCCCGTTTTTCAACATATTTTATACCAAACACGCGATGCTGATCGACAATAGAACAACGCTCTTTGAAAAAAGGTGGCAAATTATGGGAATTTATCAGAAAATCCAAGCATATATCTATTACCCTCCACGCGACGTCAATCCTCAAGTAAAAAACACGAAATGAAGAACGGGGTTAATTATGGTAATTAAGAAGGAAAGTCAACATATGTTATACCCTCCACGCGATGTAATCTCCAATGATGCAACATATTGACTGAAAAAGGGGTCCATTATGGAAAATTAGCAGAAAATTCATGTTGTTCAGTGTGTTGTTCTATTGTGAATCGGCTTCGCGTGAAGGGTATGAAATATATGTTGAATTTCCTTTTAAATTCCCATAATTAACCCCTTTTTTCATTTTGTGTTTTTTAGTTGAGGATTGACATGCCGTGGTCACATATGTGATATGTTGATTTTTTTCTTCTAATTGTCCATAATGCACCCCCTTTTTCAGTGTATGTAGCATCATTGCAGAGTACATCGCGTGGAGGGTATAAGATATGTTGAATTTTCTTCTGAATTCCTATAATTGACCCCGTTTTTCAACATATTTCATACCAAACACGCGATGCGGATCGACAATAGAACAACGCTCTTTGAAAAAAGGTGGCAAATTATGGGAATTTATCAGAAAATCCAAGCATATATCTATTACCCTCCACGCGATGTCAATCCTCAAGTAAAAAACACGAAATGAAGAACGGGGTTAATTATGGTAATTAAGAAGGAAAGTCAACATATGTTATACCCTCCACGCGATGTAATCTCCAATGATGCAACATATTGACTGAAAAAGGGAGTCCTTTATGGAAAATTAGCAGAAAATTCATGTTGTTCAGTGTGTTGTTCTATTGTGAATCGGCTTCGCGTGAAGGGTATGAAATATATGTTGAATTTCCTTTTAAATTCCCATAATTAACCCCTTTTTTCATTTTGTGTTTTTTAGTTGAGGATTGACATGCCGTGGTCACATATGTGATATGTTGATTTTTTTCTTCTAATTGTCCATAATGCACCCCTTTTTCAGTGTATGTAGCATCATTGCAGAGTACATCGCGTGGAGGGTATAAGATATGTTGAATTTTCTTCTGAATTCCTATAATTGACCCCGTTTTTCAACATATTTCATACCAAACACGCGATGCGGATCGACAATAGAACAACGCTCTTTGAAAAAAGGTGGCAAATTATGGGAATTTACCAGAAAATCCAAGCATATATCTATTACCCTCCACGCGATGTCAATCCTCAAGTAAAAAACACGAAATGAAGAACGGGGTTAATTATGGTAATTAAGAAGGAAAGTCAACATATGTTATACCCTCCACGCGATGTAATCTCCAATGATGCAACATAAAAAGGGGTCCATTATGGAAAATTACCGGAAAATTGATGTTGTTCAGTGTGTTGTTCTATTGTGAATCGGCTTCGCGTGAAGGGTATGAAATATATGTTGAATTTCCTTTTAGATTTTCTGATAAATTCCCATAATTTGCCACCTTTTTTTTAAAGAGCGTTGTTCTATTGTCGATCCGCATCGCGTGTTTGGTATGAAATATGTTGAAAAACGGGGTCAATTATAGGAATTCAGAAGAAAATTCAACATATCTTATACCCTCCACGCGATGTACTCTGCAATGATGCTACATACACTGAAAAAGGGGTGCATTATGGACAATTAGAAGAAAAAAATCAACATATCACATACTCTCCACGGCATGTCAATCCTCAACTAAAAAACACAAAATGAAAAAAGGGGTTAATTATGGGAATTCAAGCATATATCTATTACCCTCCACGCGATGTCAATCCTCAAGTAAAAAACACGAAATGAAGAACGGGGTTAATTATGGTAATTACGAAGGAAAGTAAACATATGTTATACCCTCCACGCGATGTAATCTCCAATGATGCAACATATTGACTGAAAAAGGGGTCCATTATGGAAAATTACCAGTTCAGTGTGTTGTTCTATTGTGAATCGGCTTCGCGTGAAGGGTATGAAATATATGTTGAATTTCCTTTTAAAATCCCATAATTAACCCCTTTTTTCATTTTGGTGGTTTTTAGTTGAGGATTGACATCGCATGGAGTGTATGCGATAGGTTGAAATTTTTCTTATAATTTTCCATAATTCACCACCTTTTTCAGTGAATGTTGTATCATTGCAGATTCCATCGAGTGGAGGGTATGATATGTTGAATTTTATTCTAAATTCCCATACTTAACCCCTTTTTTTCATTTTGTGTTTTTTAGTTGAGGATCGCCATCGCGTGGAGTGTATGCTATAGGTTGCATTTTCTTCTTAGTTCACATAATTGACCCCGTTTTTCAAAGTTTGTTTTTCTATTGTTAATCGGCATCGCGTGAAGGGTATGAGATATGTTGAAAAACGGGGTTTATTATGGGAATTTTAAAGAAAATTGAATTTTTTTAAAATATGGGCTTGACATCTTGTGGAGCGTATGCGATATGTTGCATTTTCGGGTAATTTTCCATAATGGACCCCACTTTTTAGTGTATGGTGTATCATTGGAGATTACACCGCATGAAGGGTATAAGATATGTTGAATTTTCATCTAAATTCCCATAATTGACCCAGTTTTTCATTTTGTGTTTTTTAATTGGCCATTGGCATCACGTGGAGCGTATGCGATATGCTGGATTTTCTGATGAATTCCCTTAGTTAACCCCGTTTTTCAAAGTGTGTTGTTCTATTGTCTATCAGCATCGCTTGTTGGGTATGCGATATGCTGGATTTTCTGATGAATTCCCTTAGTTAACCCCGTTTTTCATTTTGTGTTTTTTACTTAGAATTGACATCGCGTGGAGGGTATTAGATATGTTGGATTTCCTTCTAAATTCCTATAATTGACCCCGTTTTCCAAAGTGTGTTGTTCTATTCTGAATCGGCATCGCGTGGAGGGTATGAGATATGTTGAAAAACGGGGTTAATTATGGGAATTTAGAAGAAAGGGACTCTGGGAACGAGGTTGAAGTGCTCATTTTTATTTAATGGTCCAATACTACTAGTTTGAAATTCTTGATAGATGGGTCTAGTTGAAAGTAACGTATACTACTCACAAACAATCAGGGGCACCCAACGTCAATTTTCGGAAAATATCTGTACGGACGACGATTTGAGATCTAAAATTTTCGGAACATTTGTTGCAAAAGTTCTTGCTTGCCTGACTCTCCTTGGATTTTCGAACGTCTGAAAAATGGTACAATCGCCCATTTTTACCGGATTTTTACCCTAAAAAGTGCTTTCGGGAGCCTTTTTTCAGGCAAAAACTTTCGAAATGGTAAGTTTTGATCCCTATAATTTTCGGATCACTGGACTTTCAGCTCTCCTGGGAAAATCCAAACAGATGAAAAATTTTTAGGGGATAAAAATATGCCTATATCTACCGTTAAAATACTAACATACGTTTAACAATGCTATGTTTAAGTGGTTTTGAACTATATTTTCGTTGGGTGCCCCCGACGAATGCATTGCACGGCAATTTTTATCTTTTGTAATCGCAAATCTGTGCTTTACATTCAAAATATTATTGGAAGAAAGCAGAAAAATAAATGTTTGATTTGCCATTTTTGATTACAAAGATCTTTCTGATCTAAATTAACAAAACATATATCTTGAAAGCAAAGTCAAGTCAATGGAAACGAAACGTAAGTAATACTAAGTTCCAGAAAAACTGAAAAAAGCACTGTCTCTATCGTCATGTAATTCATCGCCTAAATCACTCTCGCATTCAGATTCACTGAACAGAGCATCATCTACACTTTCTGGAAGACACAGCAACGCGTCAGAGGCATCAATATCTTCATCCCCTTCACGATCACTGTTCACAGGAATACTCTCCTGGTCAAAAACAAAGCTTGGAATTGAGATTTCAATGCAACCTTTGAACAAATTATGAAGCTCTAAAAGTTGTCCTTCAACAGATAACAGTTTCATTTTAAAGAACACATTTTTGCCTTTCGCCTCTTTAGATAAAGAAGAAATATTAGAATCTAATATCAAGGTGGTAAGGGTTCTATGTTGGCTGGTAAAGTGCTCTACTGTGTTCTTCATTTCTTCCTGAAGCAAGTCCAATTCTTCTTTTCCTCGATCGAGCAAATGAAACAAGTCAATAGCCCTCCGTTTGACCGATATTGGGACTTCTGACGAGGCTGAACTGATTAATTCACTTCTTAGCCACACGTCTGCTTCCAAGTTCTTTACTTGGTCGAACTCAAGGGATCGCGCCAATAACCAACCAGGGCTGCAATCCAGGCGGTTGAAATTATCGAGAGCAGTGCGCACAGATTTTGTGGCTTGTGTAACCTGCTTTGAAAGCCGTTTGGAAAGAGCATGACCATCTGGAAAAAAAAAGAAGAATTGAAGAGGTCAAGTTAAAAGATAGTCAGATGAAGAGGATGACAAAATATATGCACATCTCATGAATTGCATGGAAGCACCCTTAAAACGAACTGTTATTACTATATTCAGTAACCAACTGCAAAGCGCTAGAGTCCAGAATCCATGCATATACAACTTCGCAAGGGATTTTGTAAGCACTTTTAATTTTAAGTGCCTACTAGAGTCTAGAAAGGGGTATCACACAACGGTAAACTACTTGTTTCTTACTAGGAATTAGTGAGCCTAAGCAAGGACGACGAGGACGGCTACCGTTCTGTTAGCTATATTAAACAACTTAATAACCTGGAGTGTTCGGTCGTTACAGCAAAATCTCAAACCTCGGCCTAGCTGTGTTGATCGAGCGACAGCAAGGCCTCAATTCGAGATCTTGCTGTAACTACCTCACTCTCAGTTATTAAGTAGATATGATTGACTCAAAACGGATTGCGTAAAATGCTCTTCGATAATTGGTATGGCATTTGCATTACCTCACAAACCTATATGGAAAGCAACCAATACGCATTTTTTTTGCTACCACCATTCAAAAGTTCGTCTAGCAACAGTGACGCAGTAATAAATTAATAACCTTTAAGAGGTAAATTGTTTGGTATCAATCGTCGATAAGGAAAACAGGAAACCTACGAACAACGAAGGGCTTCATAACACAATTTATATGGTAAAGGTATGTTTTTCTTGCTATTGTGTTGCAGGTACATGAGCTCAAAGAGGGTATGGATTATCTTACCTGCATATTTTGCCTTTAAACTTAATAGGAACCACCGCTCAATAACTTTGGCATGTAGGTTTATCAAAGCAGCCTTTTTACTTCGGTCGGACGCAGCATCTCGCGCGATTTTGTATTCCTCACTAGAAGTGGTCCACCGACGAGTGACGCCATTCTTATACTCTAAATCTACCAGAACACGTTCCAACCTGATAAAAAGCCATACATTACAATTGTTACTTTAATGAAATTCATCAGGTGAGAAAGAGGCTAAATTGCACTTCTATATGTAAGGAAGCATGCGGAACACACTTCCTACTGAAGGGAATTCACGGCACATTTCCTAATTATACATAAATACAGCATATCCTACACGTAATGTTTTCTGGTAGGTCTACGTGATCAGGTGAAAAGAGGAGGGAAAACAGCAAATTGAACATATCTGTTACTTTGTGCTACTCACTACTCTTCTACTCATATGGGCTCGTGGCCACCAAGGTTGAAAATGGTCAATTAGGTTTGCGTTCGTAATTCACGTGAAAACGTTTATGGAAATGAAAGTTTAATACAGTACAAAATTGAGAAGTGTGGATCAGGAAGCCAAAGTTTTTCGTGGTGAGGCGGTTATCAACCTGTTAGAACCAACATGATCACCCATCAACTAGTAGGAAAGTTGACTAAAGGCACGATCCGTAAGTGGTGTTTTTGGGATTCATAGGGTTAAGAAATATCAAACATACTTGTTCATTTGAGCATACAGTTGCTGCAATTTTTCAGGTTCGGATTCTTGCTCCCACTTGGCTCGGATTTCATAGTACCTTTTCAAGTATATTACATAACCATGTGTCCACGAAGGATGTTCAACAGGTTTGTTTAAGCCTCCTGTCCATTCTGCTTCCTGGTCTGCCCATGCTGCAACCTCTTCCCTTCGAACTGGGGCTAAAAAGTAATTGTAACGGAATACATACAAGAGGACCGTTCAACGTTAAAGGTATACTGATTGCTTAATACAGGTTGCCCGCATTTAGGGGTTTTTAGGCATTATTTAACAGTTATTCCACTCGCGCTTGTTGGATATGAGATGATAGATAGCCAACGAGGCGCCTAGCGCCGGGTTGGCTATAATCATCTCATATCCAACAAGCGCGAGTGGAATAATTGTTTTATTAAAAACCCCCCAAAATATAGAAAACTAGACTAAAATAAAAATAAAAAGGCTCAAAAATTCACGCATATGCTTGCCGTGTTTGAAGATCATGGTATAATGGCTCATAACCCATGATGGCTTAGTCAATCAAAACTCTCGAATTGCATTATCCAATGATCCAGTATTTAATAACGTCCATTATGATATCTCTTAAACAGTACGTGGGCTGTGATTGGCTAAATAAGCGGGCCGTATTCTACAGTACGGCCCACTTTACAGCCTGCTGAATTTAAAATTTCGATAACACATTATCTAGCAAGTTTTTCATGTCGTTTCTACTACATAAACTTGTAAAACTGTTTGAATCTTGCAAGCAACTATTTCAAACAGCCAGGAAGATTTAGTTTTCGATTTAGTTCAATCTTTGTAGCAGTTGAACTGTCCGCTTGACTTCGACTAGTTTCTTTGCACGCGCGCCGGATTAACCTCAGAGATATTCTAAATACCTTACTAACATCACTTTCTCGGTCCGTGCTGTAAGTTTACGAATCCTCGTTTTCCCCGTTGGTCCGTTACTTACAGCACGGACTGATAACGCGGCTAGTAAGAGGTATATAGGTTAACAGCAGTCTCTTTCTTGTGAAAAGGATGGATAAAGAGTAGATTTTGTAGAATTAACCAAATCATAAAAAAGACCAAAGAAGAATGTGATATGCAAACTAAGGTAGCTACGGTAGAATAGTATGTAAGTGGACATCCACTTTTATAAAAACACGACCTTTTATTATAGGCCTTTTCATTTTCAAATGTAATCATTCAATAAAGACTTTTGGAAACTGAAACATGATGTAGGGACTCCGTTTGGATGAGTATTAATCTCACACCTGTGAGGCTGGCCAATAGGTTAATCAATTCTTCCTCAGAATCTTTAATTACCACCACTGCTCTCTTCATGTGATCAGATAACAGCTTACCTAAAAGATGAATACAGTATATGTAAAGAGAGGGAATCTAAGTTATTGAAGGGAACTCAATGATAGACAACCTCTGAAAGAAATATTTGCATTTAAACCAATGTCCTCCTGATCACTAGTTGGGTGTGAAAATATCTGTTGATCAGACGGTTGCACTTTTAAACTTTCACCTATATATCTATAAGTGAAGAGGTCATCTTCAATAACGTTCGATTACACACAATTATAAAGTGTGAGTGTGTATGTGTATAAATCAGGTAGAGCAGAGACCTGAAATCATGGTACTGATTGAAGAAAACGTGCTTCTTTCTCTGTGGTACTAGCTAGGGTTTTGAAAGGTCACAATGTGAGTCAGAATAATTTTAAGCCAAAAGAAGCAATAGGGTTAAAAATACGAGTTTTGCCTAATTTGATGGTATAATGATATTGTTATTGATTGCTGACACAGGCACAGTTTACAAAGAAGCAGGTCATCGTAAATAAGCCATGTTCAGCTCAAACGTGGCATTAACCCTAGAGTAAGAACCAACATTAAGCCTACAAAGGGTTATTGTGATGTTAAGGTTTGGATTTGGATTTCTGCACTCACAGAAAATGTATTATTCACCTAGGTTAGCAGATTTCTTCTTGGCATAAAACAACAGTGCATCGGAGAGCACATCAACCCTATGGTTTGGCCACATCTCCTTCGTCATTTTTCCAAATCTTCGAAGATAGGACCAAAGTCTCTCGAGGACTTCACCATCAGTGAGACCAAAACCAGGTACTCTCCGGGGACTGTACTTAATCTGGGGATAAATAAACAAAGCATAAAACAGTACAAAGGAAAGCAATCCCATTAGAAATACACCATGGCAATTTATTCTCATTTATCCTTTGCACTAAATGGTGGTCATTATTCAACGAAGAAAATATATCAAGCAATGAAAAAACCACACACCTGGCAGTTCGCTTTGTGTCCATAACTATGAAAAATAGGAATTGCCAACTTAACAGACTGCAAAATGTGGTGCTGCCCTTGAGCCTACGCAATGCATGTTATCTTATCAGTACAAAAAAATAATATACCATTAATTTGCAACTTTTTACTAATGTAAGGATAAAACAGACCAGCATGAATACAGTACGAGTGAGTGGAAATTGGTACTGTACCTGCAGGTGAGTTTCCAAAAGGCATGCAACATCATAAAGGATGCACACATTAAGTGACTGACTGCTTACATGTATTTCATCCAAAAGATTGTTTAGAATCCAAACTGGATAAGCAAGTCTATGACAAACAAATTATTCCACATGAATGTAAATTCTTAATGAAACCCTACATAGTGAATGATTCAAAACATAACTCATGAGCAGCCAAAAGCGACATAATTATCTTGTACACATTAAAGTTTATTCTCCGTCCTCTTTTGCCTAATTATATACAGAATTCCTCAGGGCATGCTATTTCCATATTTTGGTATTTTAGAATAAATTTAAACACAACTCTGTGGGCGTGTGAACAACAAAAGACACCCACAATAAAAACGTCTTGAGCACAGGATTTTAAGTGTTCCTGTGTTGTGTAAATGATTTGATGTTATTGGGGCTCATGATTATTTGCGGAATGTTATGTGAGGAATGTTTAAATACACTGTATATTGGCTTTAATGGACCATCATTTATCACCAACTCCTATTAAAGGTTGCATTTTCTTGAGTATGCTCTCCAAAATAAATTACGATACATTTCGTTGCAAAACTGCATTCTATGGGTTCATTATTAAACATACTCATCAAGTAAATATGCAGGACCACATTGATACACAGAGAATAAACACATCATAAAATATGACATTAAGCTACATTGTATACTGTCTTAGAAAGACTGCATGACAATTCCGGGGATGGGGGGTAGGGGATGAAAGGTTAGGTCGTGAAAAAATCCTAAACTTAGGCCTAGTATTTATCCAAAGCATAGTGTTTAGGCCTATTAAAGTAGGTTATCAATTTTGTAAAGGTTTGGGTTGTTTCAGGTATGGTACCCTTGAAATCATGCACTCCCTACCCCACACCCTAACCCCTGACCTCCTACCCCCGGAATAGTCATGCCGATAAAATGATAGCAAATAATCTTAGTTAACCTTTCGCCGTGCTTCATATTGATAAACCTCTTGGGAAATTCATGGCGGCAAGCTCTCCCAAATATTGCCGTTTCACAGAGTGCAGAATAGCGGGATCTTGAACGGACTGCATTCCCTGCCATGAAGTCACTACATTCCTACGATATGACAATATTTTAAAAAAGAAAACATTAAAATCCTGGCACATGCCTGAATAGTGTATCCTCAGAATATTACGCCATTTCACCATCTAGAAGTCAATGCCATAATACGTACTGTGTACATTTTCCCAAATATTGCTTAACGATTACACACCTCCTTTCCTCCAGTGGTTGTTGGGTGTTGCTGCACAAAATCATCAACCTGTAGCTCATTATCAAATACTGCTGTTCCAAACAGGGGTTCCCTCACACTTTTGCCAGCTGCTTTATTGCGACCTATGAACAATGCATCCATGGATTCCAGAAGAGTTCCATGATTCTGAAGGAAATAATGTTGTTATCATTGGTTAATACAGTACAATAAGTCACGTTCAGAAATATAACTTTAATACCATTTTGTTTGCTCTGGCTCAATTTTGCATGAACTAAACTTTCCTGTTTCAGCTTTATGCACATGCCAGTGATGTACTGGGCCTATCTTGAAATTCATTATGTTAATATCTCTTATAGAAGGTTCTACAACCTACCTTGGGACAAGCAGGGCAATCAATTGTGTCAACGCAATCCACTTCACTTGCCTCAAACTTCAAACATGATAGTCTATGACGATATATCCTAAAATTGAAACCTCTCAGATTAATCTTAAAATGTGAAATGCCAGAAATTTAACAAGTTTATAATATACCAACTCAAGTGAAGCTATGATCCTCAGTTATTAACACAATTTTAGCAATTGCATAGTAAAGCCATGATAAAAATTCAGTGATACCAGTGCAACGTTCTAACCAACTGACCTATTAAGCCATTGGCGTTGGGCGCTGGTCACTTGTGGGTTCGAATGTTCCTATTATGATTCAGTCAGTGCTTGTGTCATCTTTGAAAATCGGGGCAATATACATGTACCAGTACCAGTATTTGTATGGATCCATACCAACTTGAACATATGCACAGTCATATGAACATATATGTTTTAGACAGATATAATTGTGCACTTTGTAAAAACACAGTCAAATTATTAATACTCACCTGAATTCTTCAAGACTGTCAATTATGACTGGATATAATTTCCTCTGATTCTACAGCAGTAATTTGGAAAATATATTAAAATTGAACAAAATTACACCTACAATAATATTATGAATACATGCATAAGAGAAAGCTCCCCATAGGGGCTTTTCAGGGCCAAACAAACACAGCCAACGAAACGACAGAAAAATGCAACCACAACAACTGTAATCCCAACTGGCCAGAGGCAAACTAGTTGGTAAATTGAACCAGAGAATGCCAGGAACAAATTGAACGAATGGAAAGAGCGGGCCTTGAACTTGGAATCTCAAGGCAAGCAACCCCAATCACTGGACCACACTGTTCTGTTGTTTCAATTAACCAATCTCTACAAACACAGATTACTTTATTATTATTAGTAGGTGAAATATACCAGTTCTCTTGGACAAAGAAAATAAGTTAACTACACATCTGTTGTTTCTGTGTAGTAACGTGGTCACAGTTAATGTGACATGAAAACAAGTTTAAAAAATATTTAATAATGTTATATACTGGTAGATGGAATTTTATGTCCAACAGCAAGCACTCTCATTGACTAAGTTGAGGTCAAATGACACCTAAACAATAAAAATGTTTGCCAGCTAAAGTCTCTGATCAGGCAACAATGCAAAATCTATGAAATCAGAGGGTAACAATGCACTGTAACTTGCGAATGTTCACCAACGACCTCCTTTGATTTTGTTTTTTTTTTTTGGGGGGGGGGGGAGGGAGGGGGGCACATAACAAACTAATTAATGACCGGTAAAGCGAGAAACAGTTCAGTTTGTTTCCCCTGATTCTCACTGGTTCCCTCAGCTTATGCCTCGGGGAAAACATTCAATTTGAGGGAAACTAAATTAACTATTTCCATTGGGACAGTAATTAAGTGAATAGTATTTAGGGTTACCAGCCAACAGCAATGCATTTAAAATTCTGCAATTCATGATACAGTTCAGCAAAAGGTCAATAATTATTAGTAGTATACTGAATGGAAATAATGAATGATTAATTTGCAATTTGGATACAGAATGCCACTAAATTATTGATCAAGTTTCTCACACATTCCTTTGAAGCCAGTATACAATATTCAAGTCACATCTCTAAGGGAATAACAATGCCTTCAGCATTGTAAGGGCCCTTATATCTATGCCTTATACGTAACATCTGTCAATAAATATTGGCAGTTACATGATGTAATAGCTACAACAATTTAGAACAAGTTCTTAATGTGTGAATGTGAAGTGACATAACACCACAAACTAATTACTATCATTACAGGTTGTGGTTGTTAGTGGTTGTGGTTTCGTTTTCTTGCGATTGATTCATTTGGCTTTTTACTCGAAACTCAAGGACATTTTATTTAAAATTAATAATGTTTATGGTTTTGGAATTTTCAAAGTAAGGATAAGGCAGCTAAGTTGCATAATAGCTCAAATGAAATGATCTGGCATACTGGAAAGATGATAATATCTCCGACTTAGGTCTGAAGAGCAGCACAAAAGTCCTTGACAGCCACTTGATACTCAAGATTTAGGGTGTGTAACAACTTCATCAAGTCAATTGTAAATGCTAACTCTGGTTTTGTTGGCGTTGCACCCCAAAGATTGAACCATAATAGATGCAAAAAATCGGGCTCGCAGTCACAGAATTGTACTGCAACTTCCATCTGAAATCCTGTAAAAAAAATACAATGATATTACGAGGTATTTATACTGACATGCACGAACAGGTTTATGCATGGATTGATTGATGAAGTTATCGGTTATTTGCCATGGGTAATTTGCCCATATTATAGAATGGATGCAACCACTACAATTATTATTAATTCATAGAAAGGTGAGGCTAATGAAACCAACACATGATTCACTGCTACTCCGAGTTTCGTGCTTACCCACTCATCAGACAGTAT
The DNA here is from genome assembly GCF_036669925.1 of Montipora capricornis. Classification (NCBI taxonomy): domain Eukaryota; kingdom Metazoa; phylum Cnidaria; class Anthozoa; order Scleractinia; family Acroporidae; genus Montipora; species Montipora capricornis. Next base: position 45,221,599 of record NC_090886.1, read on the forward strand.
TGTCTGATGAGTGCAATGATTTTTTTACAGGAAGTTGCAGTACAATTCTGTGACTGCGAGCCCGATTTTTTGCATCTATTACGGTTCAATCTTTGGGGTGCGACGCCAACAAAGCCAGAGTTATTGTGTATTGTCTGATGAGTGCATAACCACAAAACTCGGTGTAACAGTGAATCATGTGTTGGTTTCATTAGCCTCACCTTTCTACGACTTAGCTCTACACTTATGTGTATTGAGCACTATTTAACAGTCTTGGCAGGCTTATTATTATTATTACTATTATTAATTCATATAAATAAAATAATATTATTACTTTTTCATGGTTTGTTGAAATTCAAAATTTCTCAATAGAAACATTAATTACTATAAGTTATTCAAAGAACGTATTGACTACCTCGAGAATCAACAACAGTGATATTGCGAAAATAGGTGCTAGTAGCATGTGCACACTGATGTCCATTCAGCAATAATTTTCTTGGTAGATGAAATGGGAAATAGAGTCTCTCATCCTATTAAAAACAAGAAAATGTGTTGAAAAGTTTAGATTTCTCCCATATATTCATGACAGACGAATAGACGAATGTTCACTATTTGTTCCCATTGACTGAAAGATATGTATCTAAAATGAGCTGCACAAAAGGCAACAAAGATACATGCACACATGTACACATACATGCACTGACAGACAAACACCTGAAGTTATGTGATTGGAACAGACAGGCAACCCATTTGCACCGTTTCACTTAGAAATGAGAATAAAAGGAACGTAGCCGAATTGAGCAAATACATCTGGTCCCTAAAGGACACCCAAACGGAATTTACTGTGACCTGGAAAATAATGGACCGTGCAAGACCATATTCAAATGTAACAGAGAGATGCAACCTGTGCATAACCGAAAAATTCTTCATCATATGTAAAATCAGTTAAAATCATCTTTTTGTGCTGATATTATCTCACTGTTTTAGAGTGGTTTTCAATTAAGTGTTGTAAAACAAATACCAATGTAATTACTTCAACCAATCACAGCAGGTGCAAACCGCGCAATGAACAAATCCAAATTCATAGCTCAATTCCATGTTACTTTCTAAAAGCAAAAGGAAAATCTAAGCGTGCAAGCCATGATTGGTTTTCCTTTTCATTGGTTGATAAATTGGTGCGAGATTTTTACACCAATAACCATGCCGTTAGCGTATCTATTGCAATTGCCCACTTACTTTTGACAGTCATTTGAAAACTGCACTAAGTATAGGAGACTTCACTGTTTATAAAGAATTCTTTTGATATTTAAATTTGAGAAAAAGAACCTTTGTTTCGACAGGAAATAGATTTCTGGTTGGCACATCAATTTCAATAGGTGACATAACCATGAGTATCGCTATACAGTAAAACAACTTATCAAATCAGTGACAGTGCCTAGTGGTGAATATCCACCACTTGCCACCCCCACTTCCATGGATAATAATTGTCGATTAGCATATACCACATAACTGAATAGCACTCTATGCACGCGCTGACTGGCTAACTTGGAGGTGATTAGCCAAGTCTACTATTCACCTCCGAGAAGCCAAAGGGAAACAAAATGCATTCTGGAAGGGTTGTCCTAAAACCCAGAATCCGGAATCTGGAATCATTACCAATACAGAGAGTAAAAACTATCCTAACAACAACAACAACAACAACAACTTTTATTGACCCCTTATACTTGAAAAAAAATTAATGTACATGAAGTAAGAATTAAAGCTAAATGGGGTGTTGGCTTCCTAAAATAACTAGAAAGTTAACAAGGCTAGGAAACCAAACTACATAGAATAAATTACAACATAAGGGTCAGAATGATGCATACACACACACACACACACACACACACATTGAACTATAGATAACTATAAAAAGGACAAACAAAATTTACAAGCCATGGGGAGAAGGACAGATAAACTTGGATGAAATCCTGAATATAATAAATGAAAAATCAAATTTAAGGCAGCAAATAAATCACAGAATAAACTGAGAAGAAACTCATTACCCTAGGGAAAACAGAAACCAGAATGAAATTAATATTGGCACAGCAATTCATTTTTTAGTTTTTTTTTAAATTTACTAAAAGGAGTTGACTTTATATCTTTCCCAAGAGAGTTCCATACCTTTGGTCCTTGAAAGCGAATATTAAATATTCCATAGTTTGTTCTAGCTCGAGGCAGGTAATAAGATTGATTTGCTGCACTTCGTGTATTGTAGTCATACAAGCTAACCTTAGGCCTAATTAGGCCTAAACAGACGTTTTTAGGCCTAAGGTTAGCTTTTGTGAATGTTTAGGATAGTTTTTACTCTCTGTATTGGTAAGGATTCCGGATTCCCGGTTTTAGGACAACCCTTCTGGAACACAAGATTGGCATTTCTGACACAATTTCACAAAAACAAAGTAGTGTAGTTTTTTGGTTCGCGTTTTATTTAGCTTGTGTGGTTATACTGAAACAATTATTATTAACCTCAGTGTCCGTTAATAAATATTAATTATTGTATCAATTTGTTGAATAACAATATTGACCTCACTATTTATTGCAAGTATGACGAAAAATGGTGCCATTAATCAATCAATATGGATGAAAAGGAACAATACATACAGTACCGGTAGTATCTTAATTAATTTAAACCATAAGCTTTGGTAAAAAAAATTATGACTACTACATTACTTTCAACCTTACCTTCAGAATTTCGACACGATGAAATATGTTGACTTTACTGTGCGTCGAAATAGCACAAGATTGGCAAAATAAAGCATTAAAACTGCAGTCAGCTGAAGGCAACGACAATTATCAACATCGGTTTCACAAAAATGACACCTGTTGCTTGAAAAAAATGAACCCTCTTTCTCGAACGTTGTGGTAAGTACACCTTGGCGTAACTTAGACCATGATTCTTCTGCTCTTTTAATCCTCTGATAGTGACGAGTTACTGGTGCTTCGAGCTCATCACTGCCATCAGGATGTTCACTTGCAACTGCGCGAGCATCGCTACAACCCTCAAGTTCATTTTCATCGGATTGCCTTTTGTCGCTTGGCTGAAGCGATTCTCTTGTTCTTGTGCAAGTGTTCTCATCACGATGGTACCTCACTTCAATCTCTGCCTTAAATCGTTTCTTCCGCCTGCAACAAAATTAAAACTTTGTAGTCAAACTTGAGTTGAAAGGTCGATCATAGAATTTCTCAGCGCAAAAGAAAATACTAAGAGTAAAAAAAAACACTTACCGTCCCATTAGCTACACTATATCTCAGAACAAAAGCTGATACTTAACCGAATAGAGGGGAAATTTATCGCGCTGAAAAAGCCGAAATAGTACGTACTGTAGTGCGCACTATATACAGTAGTTAACCCACTAAGCAGCGTACTATAGTATGTACTACAACGGGTGATGCCCGGAAGGCCCGGTAATTTAGGTGTCATTTTGACGGGTGATACCCTCACTCTCCGTGCGAATCGGGTGGAACAACAATCCAAAATTGCCGTTGTCTTTGGCCAGCGTTCACTGCTAGTACAGGTAAACATGTTGCAGCTGTTTTTCAGTCGAATGAACCAGTCTTCTCTTTAATTCGAAATTTTGAGTCACCTGCAAGCTTTCTTCGATCTTCAGCTAATACCTGTTCTAGCGTTGAAAAACACCATAAATCTCTCCTTCTGCAGAATCGACATGAGTTTGAGGTAAGCATGATCTAATATCCACTCGCTTGGGCAAAATTTGACGTGGCAGCAAATTATATTTTTGAGATTGAATGAGAAAGGTGAAAAATAGTATTGCGTTGCTTCCTGGAGATTATTGAGCAGATATCAAGAAACTTGCTTGTAAATGAAGCGAAAGGCTGCCAACACAATGATCTGACCTTTGAGATTTGAAATTTTAGTTAATTGCGTTTTATCTTTCGGTAGAAATTGTTTAGAGTTTTGGCGTCGTTTCTTCCCGCAAATGACGCCGATAAATCTATTAAGAAATGTGCATGCCATTTTTTTACAATATGTTTTTGTAGTTTGGATTGTAACACTATAAGGATTCTTTTCACATTTGTAGCTTACCTGTAAAATGACTTGTCTTCGATTTTCGATGTTTTTTTAAAAATTAAAATTAAAGTCGACAAGTTGGATTACCCATCTGTAGAGGGTAGCTACCATTATTATACCGTGGTGCAGCAATTACAGTTAGCATCGACGCTAATAATTTACAATGTATTTGAAGTTCTTTTAAGCTTGTTCTTATTGAGTAAATTAGTGGTTTATTAACAGTTTCGATTCTTAAAGATTCAACAGCAAACTAGTCTAACTAACTTGACAGCATCCAATACTGACCTATCTCAGACTTCCTGCTCCATCTGCATAATGTATATATATATATTTATTAAATTCTCAACCTGGGATAATGCAATTCTCGTGCTCTGATTTGTTCACTCAATCTCGGTTATCAGCTCATATACCTTGGTTTGACCTTACAGGGGTATATGGTAAATGATTGATCTAAGTGTTGCCAAGCTAAAAGTTCGCCGGAAAGTGAAATTTCTCTCTGAAGAAAGCAGAAAAAAAAGTTTTTCTGGACAGCTGGGTTAAATTCCGACATTTAGAAGTACGCGAAAAGGTAAGAAATACTTTTTTGACGAGCCTGCGTCTGTCTGACCACAAGGTGTTACACGACATTGCATCGGTTCTCATCAAGTTTTTTTGATTTCGCTCGGATTTGCTCGCTTTTTTCGCTCGTATTTTGTACTTTCTAAACTTTTGGAGTTTAAAGGAATTTAATAAAACAATTATTCCATTCGCGCTTGTTGGATATGAGACTGGTTATAGCCAACTCGGCGCTACGCGCCTCGTTGGCTATTTATCATCTCATATCCAACGTGTGCTCATGGAATAATTGTTAAATATATATATATACTACAACAATATAGCACAATATATCATAAATAAAATAGTAACAATAATAATGATAAACATATCTTTTATTCTGAAATTAAATTTTACAGATATGTACATCAAATTGGCAAAATAAAACCATAATTTAAAAAGTTATTAATTTTTTTATTATGCACCGATCAAATTGAAACTTCAACATCCCCCCCCTCTTTCCGGGCAAACCCCAGGCATTTGACTATCTTCTGTGCCTGGGGAGTCGGGAATTTGACCTTTGCCTAAGTGGGGTGTCAGGTTTCAAATGATTTTTTTTTCGGGCGCTGAAGTCGCAAACAGGTGTTGCGACACAATGGAAAAGTTTAAAGGAAGAGATCAAAAGGTCTATATTGAAGATGGCAGGAGCCGATGAAGATTGTTCTTTGCTAGGGTATGACAGACAAATCCAACGATAGGGTAGGGCATTTGAACACGATTTTGGCCAGAGGGGACGGGAATTTGAATGATGCAATCTTCAAAAGTTCAAATGCCTGGTCATAGTAAGCATGACTGATTGCATTTCTCCCAGATTTATCATTATGTGATGCTCATAATTTTGCAATAAGCTGTTGAAAAACTATGTAAATGTGCATTCCCTTTTTCTACATTTTGCTTAGAATTAAATAATTTTATTGGTATATTTTGTTATATTAAAAAAAAAAATGTTTGGATTGAAATAATGCCAAATAATTAGGGCTGAATCTTAGCAGCTTGAAAACCAAACTGTTACTAAGAAAGATCCTTATGGCCTGCAGATTAAACCTGTCAAGTAAGTAAAATCGTCTGATGTTAGACAGAGTAAAATCTGTTAACTGTCTCACTCCCAGGAGTCAATGGGTTAATACATGTAGCTGCCCGACCACCTGGCCATGAAACACAACACAAATGATGAAAGTGTATACTAATTAATAGTTGTGACTGACCTGAAAGGAACGTTATGTTGCCAGTTTATGAAATATTTGTACTGTTACAGTACTACATTAATTTAATGTTTGTGTGATTTTTATTTATTTATTACTCCATTGATAGCTTTGGTACTATGATTGTCAATCATTAGTAAGATTTCTTCCAAGATTATGTTTGTTTTAGTACACGTAAGATCACATAGTAGGCAATTGATATTATTTGGAATGCACTACCGTACTTCGGATGGTTGTTGACAACGTTTCCTGCTGTACTTATATTGGGTCTGTTTGTTCTCTTTGTACAAACATTTTATTTAGTACTGACTAGGATACTAGGATGTAGATGATATACATTGTAATGACTCTCAAGCTATTTTCCATTGCGCCGTTGCATTCATGCATTGTTTGAAGAAATAGACTGAATGCATAAATGGCGGCCAAAAAAAAATTCTGCTGCCTTTGTGCACTAGCTTTGTACATGTAAAGCACGGACAAAATGCAAAAGAAAAGTTACTTTAGAACGTCAGGCTAGTTGGTCTGATTAGCATGCACAAACAAAAGAATAATTTATTGGTCGCCATTTACATGTATGAATGTGGTCTATTGTGCGAACATTAAACTATTGTACATATCTCTAAAACTTGTCCAGCTGCGTGTCACTTGAGTAAACCTTTGAGTTGCAAATCCATGAAGTATACTTGTCTGCTACCTGTAGTCTTACATGAATGATTGCCTGAGTTAGGTTATGATTTCCCAAGATATACAATATTGTACAGTAATTGCTATATGAAGGACATTTTTGGGCACGGTTTTAATTCTCCTTGAAGCATGATTGAATAGCTGGTGTTTTATTAACACCATCGGTTTTCAGTTTATCCAAATGTAATATTTAATTAAAGCAGTGCCGTCAACAGTCTCAAACCTGCCACCAGGGAAATGCAGTGTGCTAATGATATAGAAACTGGGTTCTTTTCAGAGTTCATGTGTGTACATGGAATGTCAAGGTAACACAACCTCCAGATGAAGATTTCAGGGGTCTCTTGCATTTAGACAAAGAGGAAGAGCTTCCAGACATTGTTGCAGTTGGGTTAGTTTGCATGATCTAGCTAGCAAATGGCAAGGGTTAAGTACAAGTCATGCTCTTTTCATAGGTCACTCTCATTACAGGTCATTGTTTTAGGCCTAAAGAGGCCAGTAGTGGCAAATGTGGCTTAAAATTTGCATATTGTTTAGTAAAAGTTTTGTAATGATTGACCTGTGAAAAGTGACCTCAATACTTTACTGACCCATCATCTAGCAAGACGGTTTTGTTCTCCTCCTGCCCAGCAGCCCCTTAATAACATGCAGATGACCTGGAACCCATTTCTTTGAAGTCTAAAGAAATATAACTTTTGACTGTAGCCACTTTGATGATCTTGGATTCTATCACAGGGAGCCCACAATCTGTTTGTGTAACTGTTTGTAATTTTATAATAAATGTATTGGATTCACCGTAATTGCTTCTTTTGTAGCGAATATTGACAAATATGTGTGTGGACCAGTGCTAAATAAACGACTTGACTGTATTACCTTATTTTGAGGAGTTCGCTGTTAGAAGGACAAGGGTGGAAGCTACATGTATTTTTTGAACGGCTCCAGCACTGGGGGGATTTTTCCCCAGAAAATTGCATTGCTCTGCTTTCTAACTTCACTGGAGAATTACCGAAAGATTCACGCTTCTTCTAGTACTTCTTGCTCAAAAACTTAAGCCCTCAAAAAAAATCAAAATCGCATACTTTCCAAGTGGTTGAAATGCATAACAAGATTCACGCGTGCCAGCCTCAAACTGTCCTGCTGATTGCCTCTTTCTGATTGGGTGCCGTTAAAAAATAACCAATCAAAATAGTGCCCCAGGACACCCCCAGTTGACAAGTAAAATCATCTGGTGTTTAATAGACCAAGTAAAAAATTAATGTGTCATGAGTCTCTCTCCCAGGGGTCAATGGATTAAGAGTCAAAGTTTTATGTACCCAGGGGTTTCAATAAAATTTGAAGTAGGCAGCCGCTTTTAAGTCTAGTAACCGACTGTATCGACAAGGGGCCGCTGGGCCTGAAAGCTCTGGAAGCTCCGCTAGGTCTGGAACCTCTGAAATGCGATTTCCAGTGTTCTGGGCACCAAATTGAGTACAAAGATAACGAAAGATTTCTTATCAATTTAGTGACACTGTGTTTGCAATTAAGGTGATTCCCTAGTATTGCACTGCGCATCCTGTTCTGCGCATAACACAGTGTAAGCCCCGTTCGTATTCAGGCATGGCTAAGAGGCTTTATGGTCAAATTTCATGGCTCTTTGTCTCACAAGTCTCAACGGATATTTCTAAACAAAACAATGTTTAAATTTAACCATAAAGACTCGTACCAATGTGTGAATATTGATATATCGAACGTGGCCAAAAACATTTCAAAATGCCGACCTTTCGTGAGGGAAAGCTCGCTAGAAAGAAGAATGGCCGTTTTCAGAGCACAGCAGTAAAGAGCAAAACAAGAAACGTTTTGGACTCTCACAAAACAAAAAGTCGAGTGATAGCCTTGATAATGCTAAAGAAGATTTAAGTCCGACTGTGAAAGTGAAACCGTGCTATCGGGGAGACGTGTTGTCGAGGGGTCGAGCTTGGTTTGCTTTCTGTTTTCTCCTAAACGAGGTTGGTGACCTATCTTTTTTTTGGCATAATTTTATTCTCTTACTCATCTTCTTTGCGCTGTAAAAAAATTACAAAAAATTTACGTCAGAAAAAAAAGTTACAGGAAAGATAGTATTCGTAGCCATCACTCGTGGACACAAAATTGTCTCCTCGAGATCACGCACCCGAAGAACATTTGTAGTCAGTGCCTTTTCAAGACTTGTGCCTGTGCCATAAAACAAACATTAAATTATTCCTTTTGAGCAACACAATTCACCTGTTTTGTTATTTCAAGAATTACGTCAAAGCTGTGCTTCCTGTTCGTGCAAAACGTAGCCTGAACCGATGGAATAAACTTGTCCTTGATAGATGAAGGCGCAATGATTAAATGAGTAACTTGAGCAAGTTATGTCTCTCAAACGAGGTTGGTGACCTACTTTTTTAATTGCACATTTCGAGTCACCATAATATAGGGAACAATCGCGAAAAGTTTTAAAAAAATCTTACGACAACTTCTATTACTAAGGAATCACCTTAAGCGCATTCTTTTGAGACTTTGATAGCCGACTTCTCTGAGCGAAGTAGCCAATGCATTTCGTTGGCTGTCGGTGCTTATTGAAATCCCTGTGTACCTAATAATAATAATAATAATAATAATGATGATGATGATGATGATAATGATAATGATAATGATAATGATAATAACAATATATTATTATGCATTTCTTAATTTCAGTCTGCAGGAAGTGGATGCCAAACCACAGTCATTGTTGATTGAGTACATAAAAGAAAATTCTTGGGTGAAGATCCTACAGGCATACCTTGGTGCATATGGCCTGGTCAAGGTATTATGGCTTAATCATTCATTTGAGAGGCTGTAATGGTAACTGTTGTAGCTTTTTGTACATTTTTATTTCAAGATTCGTAAAATTTGCCACCAAATTTCAAAACAGCAGGAATGCACTGTTCAACTGTTACAAAGATGAAGACAATAATTTAAGACAGAAAGTGATCGTAAGAATTCAAATAACCAGAGTGACCTCCTTTGGAAAGTATTAAAACATACTGAATATTTTCAATATGAAGGAAAAGCAAGTACCGGTATTGTGGTGCAAGGGCAATTTATTTTGATGTGTGAATATTTGAGCCATATGGAATAAAATGACTTTGTTTTTGAAGAGCTATCAATTATATTAAATACATATTTTTTTATTAATTTCTATGCTGCTGTCTGAATTTAATGCCGGTAGTTACTAATGTATAAGGGAGTACATAATGTGTACTTCTTGAACTTTCATCATTATTTCTATGACCCACTTACTGCTACTGTAGCTAGACCCGTTTGTTTGCATATTTCTGCATTTGTCTCTTTAGCTCAAGTCAATCCGCATGTTGGGAATGGTACATCTTGTTTCCATTCATACAAGGCATCTTCCATTTGTACGAGAGATAAGGCCTGGCTATTGCAAAACAGCCCTACTTGGACTTCTGGTAATAAAATTAATGTACCTCAACTCTGTTAAATCAGTAGGTCTTTTGCCTTCTTCATGATGGATGGCTCTTTTGACAACATTTAAAGTGCCAACAAAGTAATGCCTACAGTGAGTGAAAACAAAAGTGCCTTTTTGCTAGCTCAAAAGACCTATTGAAAACAGAATCTTGATAACGGTGATAGTAATGCTCACTTTGTTAAGTTGTCCAGAGTTTTATAGTAAAGCAGTCAAGAACTCTTAGACTACTAATTTTGAAGGCTACAAATCATCATAAAGAAGACGTTTAATTAAACCGAAATTATAATAATTTATGTTGGTTTTTGATAAGAGAGGGTAATCAAATTACAGAAAAAAAGGCCTCTCATAGCAAAGTGGAGAACCAAAAGACTTACTGTAAATGTATCTCAAGTAAAACCTGACCCATAACATCTTACGAGCCTGGGATTTGATCTTTTTGCACAATGCTGGCAGAGGTGAGTGCTCTCGCTCCTGTGTCAAGCCTGCTTCCCCTGGGATTTTCTCTCTGACTCTTATACAATGTATGTCATTACATCGACAACTTGAAGAGAGGTACCCCTGCACGCTATAGGACATTGATGAGCTCTCAGACCAGTGGGATACTTTAAAGATACAGGTACATGTAGCTCACCACCAGATCTATAGTTTTACAGACTGAGGTTGAAAGTTCTGTTGCTGCGTGTGACCCAAACATGTATTTCCTCTCAGTCATCCCTTTTCATGTTGCCAATCGAGTAGGATAACCTTAAAGTACTCTGTGTCAATGTTTTCAACTCTCCTTCCTTTTAGGGTACAAAGGGAGCTGTGTCGTTACGTTTTACTCTTTATGGACAAAGTTTTTGCTTCATCAACAGTCATTTCTGTGCCCATTCTGAATATGAAGAACAAAGGAATCTGGTAGTACATCCAGTATGTTTTTTGCTGCACTTAATAAAGCTAAAGCTTTTCTTCAAGGGTAGGGTCATCTTAGACTTTCTGGTATTGGTGATGATGATGGTGAACTTTAATTTAAAGTGTTAGTGGATTAAATACTAAAGAACTAAGTGGGAGTTTGAGGGGCCATGAAATGCACCAAATCAAGGAAATAAAAGTTTTAGCACACCACATTGTTAATAGTGTTTTTGAGTTCCATCACTCTTCTTTTGTTCCTTTGGAGTTTTCAACATTTCTTTTTTTTTTTTTTTGTTACTTGTGTCAACAGGAATACCAGAGTATCAGTCATGCTTTGACGTTTTCAAATTGTACACCACAGAAAGCTATGGAACACAGGTATTAGATTAAACAACTAAACAAAATTACATGTAATTGACTCATAAGCAGGTTGGAGGATCCCTTAGATTAAAAGTGCATGATTTTGTGTAATCCTACAGCTTGAAATGAAAGTGTTCAGGTTTTTGAAAAGTTTTTTTAAAATCATATTATTACTCTTTGGAATACATGTATCCAAGTACCTTGAACTTTATGGTTTGACTTCTTTTCACATGTCAAGCCAATCAAGACAAGAAATATATTGTATGACAAAAATGAAGATACATGGTTACAAATTGTACATGTATGTCTAGGAGACATAGTTTAGCTAATTTGCTGGAATAATGGACCACAGTGTGCAACCAGGGAGTTTTGATACGTGGCCGGACACACTGAAGGAAAATAGGAGGAAATGAAGAGAATGTTGTCTTTGTTGCTGGTGACCCCGGGATACTGAATAATGTTGGAATCAAATTCATGGCAGGGTAGTCATTGACATTTCAAGGCAACTTTGACTTTGTAAAACCTAAAATTTAAGGGCTCCCCGTCAGGTCCAAGATTAGGAGAAGCAAATTGCTATAAATTACTCTTGGTATTTCTCAGTATCTCTTAAGTGTGTGTGTTTTTTTGTCAAATTTCATTGTAAGGCTTTTTGAAGTGCATTGCATTAATTAACCCATTGACAGCCGGAGCCACCCTGGACCACCCCCATTGGCGAGTAACATCATCTGGCATTAGACAGAGTAAATCTACTGAGTTCCACTCATATGAGTCAATGGGTTAAATTGGGGGGGGGGGGGGGGTGAGGGGGCATAGTTCTTGAATGGATGTTAATGCATTAACACCTGAACCGCACTGGACCGGCCCCATTGACGAGTAAAAATAATCGTCTGGTGTTAGACAAAGTAAAATCTACCGAGTCCCTCTCCTAAGAGTCAATAGGGAATTTAAGAAACGACGACGGCTACGACTACGACAACGCCACAAAGCAATAATATCATTGGTTAAAAGAGCATAAATAATCGTGCTGCACGTGCAGCACGGATTTTAGCAAGTATGTTTGCGGTCCTTTACATAACGACGACGTGAAATCACCAAATTTGAAGTTTTGACGACAACGTAAGCATGCAACAGAGAATCCTTCATTCTCTGTTTTAAATTTGAAACCGCTCGTACTGATTTATTTTTAGGATACTTTGCCCACATTTTACGACGCGAACTAGACTGAATAATCGCGAAAGACTTACGATAGAGCCAAGTTATAGTTTGAGGTGACGTTTTCGTCGACCGTCGCCGTCGTAGATCTTAAATTCCCTAATGGCTTAAATGATTACAGTAAAATCATGTTCTTGAAAATACCGTATTTACCCGCGTGTAATCCGCATCCCAATTTTGGACTGCATTTTCAAAAAATAAAGTTCAAGAACAAAACAGAGAAATTGTTCATGCAAAACTAGCGTAAAAAAAATCCATTTTCCGCTACTTACAACAGTAAAGTAAATAAGCCTAAGTGTTTAAAAACTGAAAACTTTATGCGAACTCTAACTCGTAGTTACAATCGAACAGTTCTCTCGAGCTGTTCTCTCGCACAAGATTCGTCATCGACAAGTTCATTTTGTTGCTCGACCACAAGATCGTCTTGTGTATCCTCAAGGTTGTTTATTGTACTTGATCATGAACACATTTATTTTGCAGCTTGTTTAATTTATGATCAGGCAGTTCAGTTTTTTGGTCTTTTTGCAGTTATGTGTTTTGGTTGGGTGACTTAAACTACAGAATTAACGAGGCAGTTGAAAATATCAAAGGACTCTGTGAAAAACAAGAATACTCCACCTTATGGCAGCATGATCAGGTATTAAATTTAATTGTATACATTAGTTTGATCTCAAGTACGCTTTCGACTAATTTTCATATAGAACTCTGAACTGAACTCTGAACTCGAAAGTTTTTAAATCATTTTTAATCATGCTATTGTTGCATGTTTTTTTTTAACACCCCTTTTTCACATTTTCATACTTTACATACTTTTACTTCTTTGTTTTATATTTATACTTAGGCAAAAATTTTTATCTTCACTTTTAGCTTGATAATTACCGGAGTTCGGTCGAAACGTCGCGCGCTTTTACCGTAACGGTTAGTTTTAACTTCAAATTCCTGTACAATAGGAACTCTGAATTTAGTGTTAATCTGTCATTTTGCAAGAATTTCTCTCTTGTACATGCAGAGGAAGTGCTAATCCTGCAGCCCGTACTGAAAAAGTCGATGAAATATCGATCGATCGTTTCATTTTCAACAGCAGTAGGTGCCCACTCAGTGCATTTTGCATTCACCATTTCTTTACCCTTTTTTTAAAGTGTAGTCTTAAAATGATGTAACCATAATGGCATTGATGACAACAGTAATAATTATACATATAGTGATGATGATGATGACAACGATGATGACGGTGACGATGACGATGACGGTCACGATTACGATTACGATTACGGTCATGGTGACGATTACAACGATGATGACGATGACGACGATGTCGGTGACGGTGATGATGACGTTGACGGTGACGATGACAACGATCATGACAATGACGATGACGGTGACGATGACAACGATGATGACGACGATGACGATGACGATGACGGTGACGATGATGACGATAACGATGACGGTGACGATGACAACGATGATGACGATGACCTATTATGGTGACGGTGACGGTGACGGTGACGATGACGATGACGGTGACGGTGACGGTGACGGTGACTATGACAATGACGATGACGATCACGACGATGACGATGACGATAACGATAACGATGACGTTGACGGTGACGATGACAACGATCATGACAATGACGATGACGGTGACGATGACAACGATGATGACGATGACCTATTATGGTGACGGTGACGATGACGATGACGATGACGGTGACGTTGACGGTGACGATGACGATGACGACGATGACGATAACGATGACGTTGACGGTGACGATGACAACGATCATGACAATGACGATGACGGTGACGATGACAACGATGATGACGACGATGACGGTGATGATGATGACGATAACGATGACGGTGACGATGACAACGATGATGACGATGACCTATTATGGTGACGATGACGGTGACGGTGACGGTGATGATGACAATGACGATGACGACGATGACGATAACGATGACGTTGATGGTGACGGTGACGATGACGGTAACGATGACAACGATGATGACGACGATGACGATGACGGTGACGATGATGACGATAACGATGACGGTGACGATGACAACGATGATGACGATGACCTATTATGGTGACGGTGACGATGACGATGACGATGACAATGACGGTGACGGTGACGATGACGGTGACGATGACAACGATGATGACGATGACCTATTATGGTGACGGTGACGGTGACGGTGACGATGACGATGACGGTGACGGTGACGGTGACGGTGACTATGACAATGACGATGACGATCACGACGATGACGATGACGATAACGATAACGATGACGTTGACGGTGACGATGACAACGATCATGACAATGACGATGACGGTGACGATGACAACGATGATGACGATGACCTATTATGGTGACGGTGACGATGACGATGACGATGACGGTGACGTTGACGGTGACGATGACGATGACGACGATGACGATAACGATGACGTTGACGGTGACGATGACAACGATCATGACAATGACGATGACGGTGACGATGACAACGATGATGACGACGATGACGGTGATGATGATGACGATAACGATGACGGTGACGATGACAACGATGATGACGATGACCTATTATGGTGACGATGACGGTGACGGTGACGGTGATGATGACAATGACGATGACGACGATGACGATAACGATGACGTTGATGGTGACGGTGACGATGACGGTAACGATGACAACGATGATGACGACGATGACGATGACGGTGACGATGATGACGATAACGATGACGGTGACGATGACAACGATGATGACGATGACCTATTATGGTGACGGTGACGATGACGATGACGATGACGATGACAATGACGGTGACGGTGACGATGACGGTGACGATGACAACGACGATGACGATGACGACGATGACGATAACGATGACGTTGACGGTGACGATGACAACGATTATGACGACGATAACGATGACGGTGACGATGACAACGATGATGACGATGACCTATTATGGTGACGGTGACGGTGACGATGACCATGACGATGACGGTGACGGTGGCGGTGACGATGACAACGATGATGATGATGATGGTGACAATAGGGAGCTTACGAAACGAGGACGACGACGGCTACGAGGACTTCATTTAAAAATACAAGTTCGCGTTATTCATATCACTAAGAAACTATTTCATGTCGTTTCGCGTTAAAAATGTGTAGTAACTGTCGAGGAATTAAACTGGTATGAATGGGTTGGAAGCGTAGAGAGAGAACTGAAAATTCATCGTCATGTGCTAACGTCCTCCACAGAACCTTGAAGTTTATCATTTCACGTCGTCATTTAGGAGATGACGGCAAAGAAATGTACCAAAATGTAAAACGCACGTGCAGAGCGTGCAGAGCCATTGTTTTTGCTCACTAAACCTATTGTTTTGTAGCGTCGTCGTTGCCGTCGGCGTCGTCGTTGCGTAAGCTCCCTAATAACGGTGACGACGACGTCGACGACGTCGACGACGACGATAGTTATCGCAATCACTGAAGTGTCAAGCTGATAATTACACGAGTACAATTTCCCTATTAATTGGGGAGACTTTTGGTAAATTGTTTACTTACAGCGCGGATCCATGAATGCTTATTTTTTTTTATCCCGTCTAGCTCTTGCAAGGTCAGAAAGAAGGCAAATGCTTTGTAAACTTTCACGAAGGAGAACTCAAATTTCCGCCCACATACAAATACAGTCCAGGAACAAATGATTATGACACTGACAGGTAACTACATGAAAGCTATAACAAATAAAACGTACTTCTGAAAGTGTCTTTTGATTTTAAAGGAATGCTCAATTTCCGGAAGATACTTTTATTGAAAGGGCGTTTTTTGACAAGGATCTTTTTACTGGAGGGAATGTTTAAACGTCCGTCCGTCCGTCCTTGGAAGCGCTCTGGTTCGGAAAAGGCACTAGTCATTGAAACTTGCTTAGAGGATACCGCGTGCAAGCGATGAATAAATCTTGGGTGCAGGGATGGCGCAGTGGTGAGAGTACTCGCCTCCCAACAATGTGGCCCGGGTTCGATTCCCAGACTTGACGCCATATGTGGGTTGAGTTTGTTGGTCTCTACTCTGCACCGAGAGGTTTTCTCCGGGTACTCCGGTTTCTCCTCTCCTCAAAAACCAACAGTTCGCTTGATTTGCGTTCATTGTTAATTTCAGTTTACACTGTACAGTGTCCCCAATTAGTGCTCCAGCGTTAGAACGACTACACACTTAAATAAAGTTCCTTTTTTTCTGTTCCTTTCCTTTCTCAACCACTCGCCAACCCTGAAATTACCTTTTGTCCAGAAATACAAGTAATTGGACTCACGCGAATTTGACTAACCTAGCACTTCACATTACACTCTAATAAGTTAAATCTGTTCAAATATAAGTGCTACGCGGCCAATATTTGCAAAACGTAATCCCTCTTGTACTTGTACATGTTCATTGCCGACTTTAACAGCTTCAGCTCTCACGGCCTGCTCCCGTCTGACCTTTTAGCTCAGTCGGTAGAGCAGCCGTGATCTAACTCGAAGGTCGTGGGTTCAATTCCCACCCTGGTCGGAGTTTTTCTCTGTCCTTGTGTGGGCCCATTTCTATTAGTAGGGCTAACGCTCACATGGTTCATATAGGGTAGAAACCTAGCACTTCACATTAAACTCTAATCGGTTTTGTAAGGGCTGATAGTTTATTCGGTCATCCATTTTAGTCCTATTAATACAATCGTGTTGAGCTTATTGGGGCTTCAAAATGGCGTCGGAGTAACACATTCCGACGCCGCTGATGCCTCGTGAGAACGCCATGTATTTTATTGGATGCTTGATTGACCGAGCTCAGTTCGATTCTCACGATGGCCTCGCACAGAGAGGAATTTGTCTCGCGAGGCCAAACATATCAAACATGTTTAATTTTATCCTCACAACCTCGCGAGGCGAATTTCTCACCACAATTTCTCCGCACACGTGAGGAAACGGCTGAGCAAACCGCCTCGCGAGGCAGTTTGCTCAGCTCTTTCCTTACCTTGTGCGGCGGGCTTTAGGTGAAAATGGCCATGTTTTCACGAGAGGTTTTGCAGGTCGCTTAGCGAGTGACAACCGAAAATTCCGTGAAAACGGTTCCTTTCCCAACTCGCTTAAAGTTAAGCGGATCGGCAAATTTCATTAAAATTCTCATTAAATTTCAGCCACCAAACCAGGTAAGTATCATCATTAAGTATCATTTTTAAGTCGCTTAACAAAGTCTACAAACAAAACCATTTTCGGGAATGTTAAGCGAGACAACGGCTGTCGTGAAAACACGGCCAATATGCTTTCTGGTATCACAGGATGTAGCAGTGAAAACTCCAAATTTGAAATCTGGAACTGGTGTTAAATTTTATATATTTAAGTAGTGAGTTAAGGATTTAAAGATTTAATGAAGCCTTTTTTTTCTTTTTTGTTAAGCGGAAAATACCGCAAACCAGCCTGGACAGACAGAGTTTTGTGGAAAGTATCTGACGACAAGAAAAACTCTGTTCAACTGGAGGGTTACACATCACGGCAGTCATACCTCACGAGCGATCACCGTCCTGTTGGTGCAACTCTCACAGTAGACTTAAATGTTAGTTTTTTTTAGAGCGGTTTTCAATTGAGTGTCGAAAGTAATTAGATAATTACTTTGGTTTATGATTACTTCACTCAGTGATTGGATCAAAGTTCTCGCGCCATTTTTTCAACCAATAAGAAATGAAACCAAAACCAATCGTGGCTCACGCGTGCACATTTTCCCGCGCTTTGTGTCGGCTACGTGTAATCACTTCGAGTTTTGATTGGTTTGCCGGATTGTCTCAGTCCTTTTTGATTGGCCAAAGTAATTACTTTGGTTTTGGTTTTACGACACTCAATTGAAACTCGCTCTACGGCGACTGATTCCTTTTAAGAATTAATGATATACGTGGAAAAAAATCTCCATTCTGATTGGCTAACATAAATGCAGTTTGCAGAAAAGAGGTCACAAATAAAGCATTCTAATTGGGTAATGTTAAAGAAGTTCACAAGCTTACAGACAGCTAATCAAATGCAACACCTGGATAGCTTAAATTTTGTTTGCATGATTCGTGATGCACGTGCGTTCCTTCAGCATAATTATAATAAGCTATCTTGAATTTTTTTTCATGTATGATATTAAAAAGTAATCACATGATTTTTCTCGTGCAATTTCGAATAAGAAAAGCACTCGACTCGTAAAGTTTTTCAAAGACTACAAATTGCACTGGCCGCGTATTAAAAAAAAGGGTCGCGCAAATTTGTTCCTCTTGGAAAAAAATAGTCGTACTTATTTGTTCCAAATTGGACTGGAAATGATTTGATTAGCTATACTAATAAATGAACAATAACTATGGTTTTTTTTGTTAGGGGAAGGGCTCCAGTTGTCTTTGAAGTTAGGGGGCCTTTCCTCATTGTCATTCCTTTAATAAGTTGTCAAGATTTTGCGGCTTTGCCTTTTCATCCCGTCGTTTAATTCGCGGCGCCCCGGGTCAACTTGCTTATAGACCACTTTCATAAATGGCGCAAACATTTACATTCTTTGGTATTTATGTTAATTAGACCTACTGCTCTCATTTTGAAGCAAAAATTATTTTGAAATTTGCTCGTCGTAGCG
>NC_090886.1:45248213-45258213 GCF_036669925.1 Montipora capricornis
ATCTAGGGATACAGATAACAATGCTACAACATGCCTTATGCAAGATAACGTCATAAAAAAAGTAAAGTAAAGCAACCATATTTAACGTCGATAACTCGTAACAGTAATTCAACTGACAAACCTGAGGTCGACGGTGCGCTCATTTTACTCCCCCCTCTCCGTCAGTGCTCCGTTTTACGGGTATTTAAAGCTACTTAGCTACACGGAAAGGAAAGAAGTCGAAACAAGGGTGCGAAATCCGGGAATCGAACTCAGGACCTCTAGCACCAAGGCCGCGCACTAACCAGGACTGTGCCATCCTTGCTTCTTTGTGCTCAAACGTTCAACACCAAGCCTCGTTTTTGCACAAAATTATTCAAAATGGGGATTTTTCGCAAAACAGCAAAGGGGACCAAGGGATTTTTGTCAAAAATGGCCGATTTTTTAGGCAAACTTTGGAAGGCCAAAAAAATAGGAAATACAAGCCCTATAATAGCCTAATTAGTATGGATGGAAAGCTAAACTATTGTAGATTTGTGCTATGCAAAGAACCCCATGAAAAACGAGCTATTAGAAGAGAAATAGCAATTGTTGTAAAAGTGTCGAAAATGGCGATTTTTTTGCAAAACAGCAAAGAGGGGACCAAAGGAAATTTGTCAAAAATAGCCGATTTTTTAGGCAAACTTTGGAAGGCCATCGCTTTATCTCTTCATACTATCCCGTAGAAATACTCGCTAAAGCCATTCGCAGTATGAAATAAATTAGAGGTATCAAAATACAGTGTAAGATTCTGAACTGAAACTAAGTCAATATGCAGACGATATGACGGTCATTTTAGATGGATCCGAAGAATGTTTCAAGAGTTTGATTTCATTGATAGAAATAAAAGGGGAACTGACAGGAACCCATGTATGGAACTGTAATACCTTGCCTTTGACTGAATGACAGGAAAACAAAGACGGATTAGGATACAGCATATCTCTCAGAACTACAATGAAAAGCTTACGAAAATTAACGCACTCTTACGAAGTTGGAAATTATGAAGACTCAGTTTATTGGGAAGAATTGTAGTTTTGAAGAGCCTCGTAGCATGTCAACTTGTCTACACACACATGAAATTGACCTGCTCCCAACTGAGTGGCTTCAGAGATCAGTTATAGTACAGCATCGCAGAGGTCACTGGGATTGAATGCCATTAAATCCGCCCCAGTTGTTCAAAGACTGTCACGGTCTAACTCTGCGGATTAGCCACTATCCAGAGTATAAAATATACTGCGCGTAAAACGTTGGACTATTTTTTCTTACACGCCTTTACTCGCCTTTACTTAGATGTGATTAGAGTGTGTGCAAATTCACAGTTAGGTGATCAAATAATGAAATCTTTGTAGATATTGAAACTCTAAGATATTGACATATCCACTGGATAAAGCTATCCGGCCTTTGAATGAGGGGGGCCAAGTGTCAAAAAGATCAAACTGCTTCAAATAGTTTACATAAATTTCATTTTGTTTAGGTTGTATTCTCACCTTTGCAAACAAATTATCGTGCAATTAGAGAGATAAACAAGATATTTCTTAAGTTTCTATGGAATGGTAAAGACGATAATATGATCAATATGATTCAATATGATTTAAGGAGGACTCGAAATGAAAGATATTACTTCTTTCAACAAATCCGACTTTTAAAGCTGCCTGGATGTGGAAAACTGTAGCCGATAAATGGAAAGCCGATAAATGGAAAGACCCATTGGTCAAAGAAGTTTCAGAAGTATGGTCTGAGGTTTCTTTTGAGGAAAAATAGTGTCTAAGGACCATCTTCTGACACAAATCATTAATAAGGATAAACGCCGAACCAGCAATATGTAAATCTCTGGTCAAACGGTGCATGATAGTTGATGATAGTCGAAGAGCCCTAAACTATCATGAATTCAACCTCGTTCCCAGGGTTCTCTCCTACTCGTTCCGATGAACCCTGGAAACGAGGTTGTCATGCATGAACTATCACCAACTATCAAGCACGTGGTCAAAACGGAGCGAGGAAGTTAGGGTCTATGAAAATAGCGTCATGAAAAGTTGCAAACATAGTGTTAGTATGATCGATAGTATGATGAACTTTTTGAGGCGAAAAAGGGCGGCAGCGTGGGCTTGTTAACTTTAGTTGTTCAATACAGCGATATTCAGACATAATCCCAGTGCTTTCACAGCATAGGAGTTCAAGTACACCTTTCCAGGTGACAGAATAGTGTAAAAGATGGTAGTTGACAAAAAATTGACTCAAAACAAATATTTTGCTTATTCGAAAGTGACGCAAACTTTAAGCTTGACATTCGTCATTCATTACGAATTGTCGATGTTTTATTTACAACAACCGCTCAAGCTATCTGTGGTGGCTAAGCAAAATCTGACAATGGGCAGTCATTCATCGATTATCAGATCCCACGCAAACGCCTTGTATAAAAGTGCGGAAACCAATATTTTTCTTTTTTTATCGCTGGATGATGTCAGTGGAATTTTCTTTCGATGGGCATGATGTGTGCGATCATTATTGCTGTCCGAACGCAACTGCCAAAACAGAAGACGTGATTCGTTTATGCTCTTCACTTTCACAGACCATAATTCGCGACAATTGAGTCTGCCAGAATTGAAACTGTTGCTATGGAGGAGATATTTCTGACCTACTGAAACCCTTAAGTGTCTCTTCAATCCGTTTTTCTCCATTCAAAGGATTCCTATTTCTCGCGACTGCAATTTTATCCAGGAGTGATGCCACAAGTGCTGTCCAACCGGTTTGGTGACTGTAAGTATAAAGCAAAAGAGAATTTCTACTGAAATTCATCGTAAACAAACCGTTAGCAGACTATAGATGAAATTAGAAGGAACGTATCTGCGTATCCCTTAGTAAACATCGAAAGTCATCTCTTCAAAAACCAAGTCTCCTATAGGCCCTCATACAGTCGCCAATATTTCTTGTTGCTTGTTGTTCTCACATTGCGGAGCAAGTTATGTTACACTGGGCAACTTGTCACATTTCGATGATCACATCCAGGTGATCTGGTGACGTAATTTGGAGGACTCGGAAGACAAATTTTAACGCCGTATCCCACAACCGCGCGCGGCCTTAGGTGTAGTTTCCAAACTCTCTGCGGTACTTCCATCGCCAAAACTCAACAGATCATTCCGTGTCTACCACATTTCCTGTTACTGAATGAACATTCAAGTAGAACCGACGAGATCTAACCTCGCCTCTGCCATGTTGAATTCAAAAATAAGGCCGCGCGCGGTTGTGGGATACGTCGTTAAAATTTTTCTCCCCAGTACTCCGAATTACGTCAACAGATCATGTGGTTAAGGGAACGTTTTCATTGGCTGATATGCCAAACCTTTGCGACACAAGTGGCAGGGCAGACGTTACACTACGAACTGAATGCTTCAAGAATTTGGTACACCGTTCCGTGAGAAGTTGCGGAAAGTATAGAAGTCAACTCTACTTTCCGCAACGGTTTCTGCAACTTGTCTCGCAACGTTTTTGGCGAAACAAGTTGTAAGAACAATTGCACAGTGTAACAGTGCCTTATAGTTCAGTTGTAAGGCATACTATATGAAAAGCATTTGGAAGATCCTAGATAAACTTCGAAATTTTGCGTTCATCTCCAAGTCACCATACATCTCGTTGAAAGTCGATTTGTTCACAAGTTAATGAGACAAAGGAGACAAAGGAGTGCCAGTCCCTTCGGCCTAGTTGCTCACCTTGCTCCACATCCTCTTCCGGTTTCAGGATCGAAGTACTCATAGAACAGTATCAGTTGGTTCCAGTCCTCTTTCGTTGCGTATTGCTTCTCGTTTCCGTGACAAGGCCTGCGACCATTCTTGTCAGGGAGAAACACTGAGGCCAACCGGCGAGAAAGCTCCAAGGAAACATCTTTAAGGCGCATTAGATTCCCAGAGCCAGTTGGGCATTCAACTTTGAAACTGTCTCCGTAAAAGTAGTCATGACGTTTGAGGGCTTCCACGATCAGATAGTTTACTGCGGTTAAACAAACAGGAATACTCAATTTAGCACACCGGTCTTGGTCACAAAATATTTTATTCTGGCAGAAAGCATTTTAAATGGAATGAAAGTACTGCAAGTCCATAGTGGATGGGGCAGCCTGCGATCCAACCAAACATCCAACTCCATTCCAGTCAATCGGTCGGTCACTCGGTCAAGCAATAAGCTCAGCAGTCAGTCACGCAATCAGTCAGTCAATCAGTTCATTACTCGGTCACTCTGTCATTAAGGTTACTATGTTACTCAGTCATTCAGTTGTCAGGCTGTCAACCCCCCGGCCATCATGCACATGGCTCTTGTGACTGACTGAAAGGTCGGTTGATCATTTATATTTTAAAGCAGTGTTTTGTAAATGTTGAAAACCGCAAGCAACAGTGATGATCCTCTTATCCCCTTTTAGTGATCCATAATTAGTGATTTCCTGATTTACAACCATTGTGAAGAGCGAAAGTGTTTTTCCTCTTTACGTACTCACCACAATACCAAATAGGTCCCCGCCAGTTGCTGTTTCCCCCAAACATGTATGTGGTAGATTCTCCTGGAACATAGCCAACTTGGTATGTTTTACCATCCAGATCTAGTTCATAAGGATGGTTCTCGTGAAAGCGTGACACGGAGCGAATACCGTAAGAGGAAAGGAATTCATCCTCGTCCAACATGTACGACAAAATCTTTCGTAGCTGTTCGCAAGAAGGAATTGCAAGGAGGTAGGAGTCCTCGTTTGGGTTTAAGTATGCTATCTGTTGAATCAAAGGAATGATATTAGCTGAGCATTATTCAACAAGCTTGGTGCTTGAATAGCTATAACAGGGCGGTTGCGCGTTCATTAATAATAGGTATCATGTTATTGTCCATCAGGCTTACAATACGTTTGGCGCCCTCAACAGATCACCATACAAAAATACACGTTAAAGTCACCTCAGAGGTTTCTCTTTGACCAAAATACAAAATAATTTAGGTAAAACCTGGTAAGAACAAATAGTTCCAAACAACCACTTTAGATAACTGTACGAAAAACAGACGACTTACTTGTGCTGCTCGGTCTCTCCTATTTTCCATGAACCAGTTTAACTGTTTCCTAAAACCAGGAAGGTTTTCCAAATACTTTCCATCCAACACCAAACACGCCACCAATGGAATGAGGCCGACCATACTGCGCACGCGTAAAGGAAAGAAATCCTCTCCCCTGTGAAAATGGTCGTAGTAGAATCCATCTTCCGGATCCCAGAGTCCAAACCCATCTGACATCTGATTAATGGCGTCTGCGATGCTGGTGAAATGTTCCAGAAATCTTATGGCCATGTCTTCATATACCGCGTCAGTGAGAGCGAGCTCTAAAGAGATGTTGAGCATCACCAAGGAATACAAAGCCATCCATGCAGTTCCATCCGCCTGGCGATGGAAGATAAACGATAATTTTCCCACACGTGCCAGAAAGACGGAGGCAGTGTGGCCCAGTGGTTAGGGCGCTCGCTGAATTTGGTTCAACTTCCCAGCTACACTTGGAAATAGCCAACTGGTTTGCCTCCGACCAGTTGGGATTCTTAACAGTTGTTGTTGTTGTGTTCTGTTGTTTCGTTTATTGTTTCATTGGTCCTGAAAAACCCCTATGGGGAGCGGTCAATTAAATATGTATCGTATTGTATAAAGTCTTTTCATACAAATTATTATACAAATTAAATTTCTGTTGAGTATTTTTATATTGGTAAAATGAGCAACTTTCAATTGTTGCTCTTTCATTTTCTTTTTAAATTAAGATTTCTTGTGGTGTTGTTGTTGTTGTTGTTGTTGTTATTATTATTATTATTATTGTTATTATTATTATTATTATTATTATGACTGATGTCTGGTTAAAATGGAGAGAAAGATGTTTGGGAAGTAAAAGTTATTACATGCAGCGTAACAAGAGAGATAAGCATTGCAGACTGCAGCGAAGAGGCCTTGTTAGGAACGCGAATTATCTCAATCGCACGCAATACGTTCCTTCGTGTATTCTTCAATCCCTTTGCAGGAATTTCTTCCTTATTCGGCCCGGCCATTGTCTTCTTCAAAAATGGCAGTCAAGCATTTTGCGAAGCAGAATACTGTGACTTACGCGCGCTTTCCCTGCAGGCTAGGGACTATTTATAGAACTTATTCAAATCAGGGTATTTCAGCTGATTTTGCAATTCAGTTGGTGAAAAATAAAACCGTTTTAAATGGCACATATAACTATTTACCTGGCAAAGACCATCTCCTATTGGCAGAGGTTTGGATCTGTCAAACACGCCTGTCATTAAAAACAACCCTATTAGCTCCACAATTTGCATCAAGGAACAGAAAGTCACGTTAAGCTACCAAGATAGTTACCAATATTATCGAGTCCAAGAAATCCTCCCCCAAATATATTCTTTCCTTCTGGATCCTTTCTGTTCACCCACCTATCAAAGGAAATTTAATTAGACAAATATCAAAATGCATTTTTACCACAAGTGCTTGTAATCTCGCAATCTGATTGGCTAATTTCCCGTTGTCGATAAGAGTCTAGACAATGATGTACGCGTCATGCTCGCGTCAATTTGTCACGCAATGTAATAGCCAATCAGGAACGCCCATTTTGGGAAATAAACCAATCATATTGCGAGAAGGTTATAGACAACACTTGCTCTTTCTTTGTGTCATGATCTTGCTCACGCTCTGAAATGAAAACTTTCTTTAGCGTTGAATATTGAGGTAAAAGAAATGCTGCGCCTCGTGAGGTCACAACATTTTGACCACTGTGACGACGAATAATATCACTGTCGATAAGAGTACAGACAACGCTGAACCACTTTTCGATTTGTTAATTTCATTTATTTTTTTCATTTATTTGCCTCAAGTGGTCACCGTATTAGTTATAGGTCTTACAGAGTATGGTAATAAGGAATTTTGCCGGACGCAAGAAAAAGTACAAAGGAATGTTACAGGAACAATTATTTGCCTCTACCTGATACTACAGTAAAATTATCAATGATAAGGGAGAACAACTTTGTTGAGTTTGAACATTCAGAATTCGAATGAACTCTTCAGGGACCCCAAATCTCCAGTCTGAAGCTTTTTCAAGTCAGCTTTCTCGGCCATTGGCAAAAGTCAGAAGACGTACGTCAGACTTAAACATGAGTTAATCTTTCTGAGTAAGAAGACAATCGACACCCTAGAATGAACAAAAGTAATGAAAGATGACCTGTATATTTTGTTCTTCTCCTCACCAAGTAAAGTTCAGCAGGAGTTTCTGGAAGCACTTCGCAAGGAAGACGGTATCCTTCTTTCCAGTGAGTTCGTAAACGCGGTAACAGGCTAGAGCATGCACAGGTGGATTGACGTCACTGAATGCGAACTCATAAGCAGGAATCTGTCCGTTTGGCGCCATATATGTTTCGCGAAGGAACAGGATCAACTGATCCTTTGCGAATTCGGGATCCACTTTACACAACGGAAGCATGTGGAATGCTAAATCCCACGAGGCGTACTGGAAGAGAAGAAGAGTCGGTCTGAATTTTTTCTAGCCAGCAGATAAGACGCCGTTTCTTCATCTGTGTGCAGCATTACAATACATTGTGAAGCACAAAGCGAAAGAGACACAAAATAGCAACTAACCCTGCACCCAAAATCATTGAATCACAAAATCTCTTCATGCATTTTTCGCGCTTGATAAGGGTCGTTTGATTGTCATAATCCCGTATTACGATAAACCGCGGTACAAAATACTCACTGTGATTAGTGAAAGGAACTGTTACTTTGATTTTCGCTTATAGGAACCTCAAATGAAATCCAAATTAAATTCACACTGCGAAGATACTCACCCAAGGATATTCCCATTTGTCAGGCATGGATATCACGTCTTTGTTATGAAGATATTTCCATTCTGAGTTCCTCCCCTTTAATCGATTGGCAGGTGGGCAAGGCATGCCGGGATCTCCTTTCAGCCACTCATCAATGACGTAATAATAGAATTGTTTGCTCCACAGTAATCCCGCGTAGGCCTGGCGCGAGACTTCCATTTCGGCATCCGAAAGGGAACCTGTTCACAAAAGAATTAACTCAAGTTATATGATTTATTTAAAACACATTTAAAACTTACAGTATCGCTCAACACAAAGCCAATTATCATGTCACATCGATATAATTTAAAAGTTACTTTAATTACCACTATATTATGGAGTTTTTCAATGACTCACTTTGGGGTCCTCCGGTTGTAACAGTCAATAGCCAATTATTGTTTTGTTGTTCTCTACTCTGCACCGAGAGGTTTTCTCCGGGTAATCCGGTTTCCCCTCTCCTCAAAAACCAACATTTGACTTGATTTACGTTAATTGTTAATTTCAGTTTAGAGTGTCCCCAATTAGTGCTCCAGCGATAGAACGACTAGAACGACCTTTTTATTTTTGTATCTATTATCCAGGGTGCAATGATAAAAAAGCGAGCCTCAAGTCTAGTGTGCTGAATCTACTCTTTTTTGGATATGAAGAGTTCAAGTTAAATGGCCAAATAACAGAACAGATAACTATTGGCTACTGTTTTTCGTACTTTTTCCCATATTGCGCTTTCATGATGCATCCTTTAGGTATCTGTGACCAGCGAAACTTATAATTACCTGGTATAATGGTATTGTAAAACTTGTCAGCTTCGTGCTTTCTCTGGGACACGATATCATCAAACGCCGAGGTGGAGGTTGGCGGAAACATTTGATCTTTGTGAGCTGTAAGATGACATCGAATAATCTGCTGTCCCCCTGGTGGGACAGTAAGAACATAACGCGCTGCCACCTTTGTGCCTTCCTTACTTGGATTGACAGCCTCGATCTCGTTCTCGATAATATATCGATGGAAGGCGTCTTTAGTGAAATGCGATGACGTTGATGATTTGAAGAGTTTCTGTGGAGGGAAATGAGAAATCAACAAAGCTGAAGTTTGCAAGCCCCAGAGGCTGAATTTTCGGACGCCTTCCACTTGCCTCACAAATTTTTCGAGATTGTGCGAAACCTCATGCAGGCGCACTGTGCCGTTATAATTTATTACTCTCATAGGTAACTATTTTCACTATCAAGACCTCCTATCGTAATATAATCGTAATATAATCGAGTATGACAATACAGGTGGGTTCAAATTACCTTGGAGTTAGTATCATTTTCTGTAAAGATCAGCTCTGGTATTAGGCCGTCAGGATCCTCACTTACGGAAAATGTGTATTTTCCTAAACTGTCATGAGAGCATTCCACTTGTTTGGGAGCTGTTTGCACCATCTTTGGCTTCCTATTACATACTTTGGACTTACAATCATTCATGGATGAGCAGTTCACGTGACCACAGCCCCAGCTCCACGTGTTTCGGAACCACAGTGTAGGTAGCACATGCAACCGAGCTTCTTCACGTCCGCGGTTTTCAACAGTAATTTTAACAAAGATCTCGTTGGCTGTCTTCTTAGCGTACTCCACAAAAACGTCCCAATAGCGTCCGTCTTCAAACACTCCTAAGGGACGGACCATTAGAAAAGTGATTGGGGGGGTGGGGAAAAAACCAAAAAAAAATTCATGCAAGGGAAAATGCCAAGAAAAAAAATTCGCGCAAAGAAGAAGGTAAAGAAAAAAAAATTCATGCAGAAGGAAGGTCCAATTCTTGGATTTACATGACGTCACGGCCGCCACGTTGGTGTCCCCAAACAATGAAATGGCGGCCATGTTGGTGTCCCGACCCAATCCTCCGGGAATTGACAGCTATTATTATGCTAACGTCTTCTTTTGTTTTCGTTGAGAAACATAGCTGTTGATCACGTGAGTGAAACCCAAGAATTGTGACTTTTATTTAATAATTGTATAATATTTGCCAGTGTCTGCTAAAAATAATTCTTATTCAAAATATTCTTGGGGCCTTACCCCAGGCCCTGCTATATTATTATTAATAAATAAAGACATCTAGTGTTCTGAGGTGTTTTCCTCACACTGAATGAAGTGACAAAT
>NC_090886.1:45260713-45285713 GCF_036669925.1 Montipora capricornis
TCTCTGTGACCAGTTTAACATAGGGATATTCTCGCTGTGGGTATTTGTATAAACCTTTCATGTAAGAATGAGTCGGAGTTGAATCCAGGTAGTAGTAGCATTCCTTCACATCCTCACCATGGTTGCCTGTTGGGTAAAAAAGAAAAAGAGTACTGGATGAAGAGTGTCAAAAATTGCGAGTGCGCTGACCAATCACAGCAGGCGGAAAACAGTGCGATCAATCAAGCTTTCGAAGCAATTACAAAATACTTCTTGAAGCGCGGGAAAATACCCGCCTGCGAGTCGCGACTGGTTTTTCTTGTGTAGGAAACCAAACCGCGACGAAAAAGCAAACATTCATATTTATTTTCATTTATTTGTTTCGCTAAACTACACGCATTGCAACAAGTACCTTACACAGTACAAGTTTTCAATATGCGATTGATGATTGAGGGGATGATTGATTTTAAAAGAGAGTATGAAAATGTTCGATTCGGTCTTGCAAGAAAGCAACAGATTGTCGAACATTTGTTCTACAGAAAGCTCGGCAAAAATATGAAAAAATGATGATGGATAATTTTTAGTTCATTAAGCTGGAGCTGACAACAACGACTACTAGGAGCCACGTCTTGATTACGTTACAGATGCATAAATTATCTTATTAATATATGCGAGGAAATAACAATGACAAAATTATTAGGTCTAAGGAAACGTGATGCAACTAGTTCACTCCTTGTCATAGCCTCTTGCAAAATAGCTAGAAGGACTTACCTTCGGTTCCAGTGAGTCCAAAGAGCCTTTCTTTCAGAATGGGGTCATTTTCATTCCATAAAGCCAAACAAAAACACAGACGACATTCCCTGTCCGTGATTCCTAGCAAACCATCTTCTCCCCAGCGATAAGCACGTGATCTTGCCTGGTCGTGAGGAAAATACTCCCAGCTGAAAATCAAATAATTGACGTCAGATTGTTACGCGTGTATCGTGTTAATGATTGTAACCAGAGTTATAACACTGCTAATTATAAAGCGCTTTGTGATCCACCAAAACGGTCAAATACCGAGATTAAATGAAATGAGACCAAAATTCTATACAGATTTAACTTACGCGAAAACCGTTTGTTCTTTGTGGCAGGAGTCTTTCCTATCGGACGATCGTATGATTGATTGTTACCTAACTTTTTATCCCCGAGGAGATCTAAAAATGACATTTCCAGAGATAAACTTTTCTTTGATATTCAAGAAGAGTGATCTTAAAATGAAAGTGGCGTAAATTTTAGATAGAGATTATAAAGTATAAATAATAAATGCACCGGAACTTCGTGTACTTAGTACGTGCAGGTTTAACTGGTTACGAAATCCCCGCCAAAAGCAGAAAGAGAAGGTCTAGAATATCTCACGAAGTCTTTTTGCAATTTGGTTCCGATGCTCTTGAGCTTCCTCCAAAAACATGACGCTTTCTTAAAAGAAATATGAGAGATTGACATTAATTATTTCCTGTTATGTATGACTCAGCTCAGCTATATTTCATTGATGACCAGAAAAATACGAAAATGTAAATTAATGTCATTTCGGTGCAATACAGTGGGCTGAAAAAGTTATTTCTTTCTACATTTAATGCAACGAAGGAATTCTTTCCGGAATTCAAGAAATAAAACAATTTGGGCAAGGATTTTCCGAAGTTGTTTTTATGATTCAGCTCGATTTCATAACTGACCTGAAAAATACACAAATTTCAAAGAGTTTTTATATCGAGGCAATGAAATAAGCCAAAGAAATGATCTTATTTTAAGTTTCATGTATAACGGAGAAGTTCTTTCTGGAGCTCACTGAACAAATGAGACAATTGAAGGATTTTCTGAAGATTTTAGCAGGAAGGAGACGAGGCTCTTAATTACGTTCTTGTAACTCTCAACAATCTCATTAACTTTCCAAAAGTTGAAGGAAACCGGACCTGTTTTTACCTCCAAGAGTGTCATGTAGTACGCCACTTATTAAACAGTATGGGAGGTTATAATCTCTAGACTTTTTGTTTGGTTTATAATTCCAGCCCCTTGTCTCCCAGTAGACAAGATTAATTTTTAGATTGCAGTTTGGTTTCTTCTCTCCATCTCAAATGTTGTCATCATAATTATATTAGGAAATCTTATCTTTGCAGTTCGGGGTCAAGGGTCCTTGAATGAACAATATCGTGCCACAAAACAATTTAGCTTAGTTTTCATTTTACTCCTGTTGTTTATTAGAATCATCTTGCGGGATGGATGACTCAAGTTAATTATGGGATTACGATGAAGGTTTATCAAAAACTGACAGAGAAAAAACATAAAACAAAATGAAAAGTAAACAATACGAACCAGGTCCCATCCTTTGAGTAATCTTCGCGAACCGTTCCCCATTGCCTCTCTGACAAAAAAGGCCCCCATTCTCTCCATGCCTGATCTGGGTCATTCTTGTCTTCTTCAAGCCGTTTGCTCTCCTCTGGTAGGCTCTTCCACTCTGAATCACTTGACTCAAGTCGCATTATCTCATTGCCAATTGAACCCATTCTTGAAAGCCGCGCGTTGAGGAGATTTTGGACAGACTCAAGGGAGGAGTAGCCATTTTTAAAATGGTCCCACAACTTGCGTAGAACAGGTCTCTTTGTCTCTTGCTTGAAAGTGTTTTCTTTATCTGGAAATCTCCAAAGGTCGCACATTGAAAGCGAGTGACGACGCTTGCGGAGTGCGTGCTTGTTGTGTGACTTTTCTTTAAATATTTCGCGATTGCCACTTTGCAGCGACCTTTTGCGGAGGAAGAACTGGTTAAAGTTATCCATGTCTGACTCAACACAGCTCTGCCTAAGACTAGTCTGGTGTCAAGTTAACCTCACTGATGCACGTTGATACTAGATTGATCTTCGCAATTTACTGCAATTATATAGCAATACAAATGACTTGTGTTGAAATATAAATCGATTATTTCATTTCCTTTACTTATATTCCAGGATAACGGTCGGGCGCTACTCGGCGTGATTGGCATGAAACGTGACGCACGCGTGTGGTTCACATTGAAGGAGACTGAAGCATCAAGGCACCATAACGATATTTTATTCCCAACAAAGCTTTCGTGTACCCCACGCCTTATCAACTGAAATGTGAAATAAGCAGGTGTAAGGATGGTTAATTCAAAATATTGTCCTTAATAACTCCAATAAAAAAGGTAAAGGTAAAGTCTCTGTTACGAGCCTGAAGGCCCATTAACCCTAACCCATAACTCCAATAAGGTTCGAAAAACCTAGGGGTCAGGAAAAATCGCTGCCTTCTCAACACTTTAATTAGCGCATACTTAAAACCATTTGCTGAGAGCTATGGACAGAAAGCGGTTGGTGTTTTATGTATTAATGTTAGGGAAAATGTCAAAAGTGCCACTGGATTTTTTTATCTAGACTACTGAAGAGGCAAGAGTAGGACACGTACCATGTTATTTGCCAACACCCAAGTTTCACCCGTCAAACTTAACAAACGTGACAAACGGGCCACTCAAACTGGATTAACGGAAACCGGAAGAAATGAAAACCTTAGTCATGATGTAGAATACACATGCTGATCATTGGCCTTCCTCACTATTAGCTACATTTCCGATCACAGACAACTTCTGTGAGCCTTAATTGTATCGATATCGTTTCGGTAATTTAAATCTTAACGATTGATTTACTAACATGCCAGTAAAGTTCGCTGCAATCACTCCGCGGCCCAATTACATAGCTACTTGACTGCATTCGCCAGACAAAAGCTTAATTTCTAATAATTGTAATATCCGTGTAATGTAATCAGGGGCACCCAACGAGAATATAGTTCAAAACCGCTAAACATAGCATTGTTAAACGTATTTTAGTATTTAGACGGTAGATATAGGCATATTTTTATCCCCTAAAAATTTTTCATCTGTTCGAATTTCCTAGCTGAAAGTCTATAAATCCGAAAAGTATAGGGATCAAAACTTACCTTTTCGAAAATTTCAGCCAGAAAAAAGGCTCCCGAAAATTCTAGGTGACCTTTTAGGGTAAAAATCCATTAAAAATGGGCAATCCTAGGACAGGAAGGCAAGCAAGAAATTTTACAACAAATGTTCCGAAAATTCTAGATCTCAAATCGTCTTCCGAACAGATATTTTCCGAAAATTGACGTTGGGTGTCCCTGTGTAATGTCCTTAAATTAAACCTGGTCCACCAATTGCGTGAGTGTTATTAAGTTCTTTTCCCGAGGAATCGATTAATTGACATAATTCATTGTTTTACTTAAGCTTAGAATTATTATCATTTGCCAATATCCGAATAGTGTTTCAGTTTGTTGGGACAAATGAGACGACGATCTACTGGTTGTCGTGCCGTCGAATCCGATTTCAGATCATTCCAATCTTGACTTCCAACAAAGTTATCTCGACAAAGAAGTTATATGCTCGACACAAAAGTTATGCTCCGTGTAATTCCCTCAAAACCACATATATTACATGCGTCTTTCCTGCGGGACAAATTTATTAAGCAAGGGAACCCCATGCATTGCGGACCAAAAAACAACGGAAGTCATGTGAGAGTTAACTTTTTGTTATCAAAGTCAAGGGAGAAAATTTCGTGAAATTTTTAAATTCAAGCGGCGCTTTAATGCCCAGTAGTTGTTGTGGAGAATTTTACAACCAGTGAATGCCAGCTAGAGATCTATTGACCCAATCAGAATGCCAACTGAAAACGCAATATCCGGGCCGGGGTCGAAAGTTAACTGATGAAACGTATTCCTATTACTGAATTTAAATGTAGCCATGTCACGTTCGAGTGACGTTCAGATAGATGTGTTTGCTCGCAGTAGCTTAATTTTTGTGTGTGCTAACAGTGTTCCACTGTCGCTAAGGCAGCTCCTCAGTTGTTCAATAACCAATTATTATTTATTATCAGTGGTTCAATTAAGCTGTATTTTACAATGTTTTATACTACTTCTGGTTTAGAGTTTTACCTTGCTGGCTGGTCGTCAGCATCGGCTAATTAGTGAATAAGAGCGTCAAGTACTCGTGAAATGCTCACTGTCTTTGTGCAGTAAAGTCGTGCCTTCGGTTACTGGGTGGCTGGTACTCTGCGTAACATTTTTTTCTGTTTTTTTCCTTTTTCCTGTAGTAATAGTCGTCGTCGTAGAAGTAGTCGTAGAAGCAGCAGTAGCAGTCGTCGTAGTCGCACATAGTCGTAGTCGTTGTCGACGTCACAAGAAGTGGTTTTAGGAGGGTCATCATGTTGAATGACATTTTTTCTCCGTTTCCTAGTTAGTTTTTTTTTTTGCGCCTTTTTCCTATCTTGGGTCCTCCGCTCTGTTAGCTTTGTCGCTACCCACTATGTTTTATGTTTTATTCAAGGTCGAGGCGAGGGGTCTTAAGCTTTTCAGTGCTTCGGGACAGGTGCAGATTCAGATGCTCAATGTAAAGCAACTTTTAACGGATCCTTTTTTCGATCCGCAAACCCTTTACAGGGATAAGCGATTTCGGACTTAGAAGTCAACCTTTTTTATCACGCCTATGTAGAGAAATTTAATTATACAAAGGAAACACGTTTACCCCGGTTCATTCTAAATTGCCGCAAATCAGATTTCCGGTTCTTCTGGTGTTAGCGGACGAAAATTGTCGTGCAAGATTTTGCGGTCCAAAGATAAGGAAGTTCTTATTTTTTTCAATGAAGTGACATCAAAAACATAAGAAAATTCGTTACGTCGATTCTCGTTTCGCCGTTTTGCCGATTGCTAACAGCCCCGCTATTCCACATACCAAGTTTAAAAAAAGAACACACACTAACAAGGCTTTGAAAAAATACACTGTTCGCGTTTGAGCCTAGCCTTGTTCTCATTTTGTTACGGTAATGTTATTGCTTAGTAGTCGACACCTTAGTGGCAACTGATTGTGCTCTCGTGGTCGCCGCGTTTTCTAAATCATGAACCCTATAAAGTAGAAATGAGATATCACTTCAGATATCATTGGGGCCTTGTTCACTCTGACCAACAATTCAAACATTGTCAACTTAGCATTGCTTGAACTGGTGCTTACCTTGAAGTCTGTTGAAGTGGCCGATAATACAAGAAAAACAAAAGAAAAGAAGGGTAGCAGAGGGGCAGACACTCAGTCCGGCCTTCAAGATAGTTCAGTGTCCGATTGCAGTTATGTAGTTCTTAGATCAACGGCCGTATAAAGCAATAATTTATCAATGGACCACTCGGGGCAGGAGGTCATGAGCTCCTGCTAGGGGATCATGAGTCGGAAACATAGTCGAGTCAAGTCGCTGGTTTGCGTGTCCATCAGTTAGTTTACAGTTTTTCGCGACATCCTGCAAAGGAGTTGCGGAAGCGACAGACCCTCTCTCTCCCCCCACTTATCAATGTCTTTTTTTACGACAATTGCTTGTAATAGCAACAATAAAAGCAAGGTGACACACGCTAACACCAACCCGGTGTGGCCAACACATCACGCCCACACCGGGTTGGTGTTAGCGTGTGTCACCTTGCTTTTATTGTTCTTGTAATAGCGCAATCTGATTGGCTAATTTGCTGTTGTCGATAAGAGTCTAGACAACGCTGCTCGCGCCATGCTCGCGTCAATGTGTCACGCAATGTAATAGCCAACCAGGAACGCTCATTTTGGGAAATAAACCAATTGGCTGCGCCTCGTGAGTTCACAACATTTTGACCACTGTGATGACGAATATAGTTGTCGATAAGAGTACAGACAACGCTGAACCACTTTCGATTTGTTAATTCGACAGATTGTTACTATTTTGAGACTGACACATTATTGCTACTTTTTTCTTTGTCAGCAGCAGCCTCTGGTATTTTCAAGATTAAGACCGGTTTTCAAAACAACGAACGAGTTTCTTGGGAGTTCGGGGGCATACTCACCCTCGAGAATTTTATGGATTTTAACCCTCTCAAGTCCCCTTTCACGTGTTTCTGACCGAATTCCGTAAAACGGTGGAAACCGGTATGGATCCGATCCGCCCCTGTGGATTGAGGCCCCACAGAGATGCCTCTGATTTCAGTTAAACAGGGATCGGCCATTTACTGCAACAGCAACTATGGTTCCTTTTTTGGCAACAACTCGAATCAGTCGAATTCTGATCAAGCAATCACAAGCAATTATCAAATGTGCCTGGAAGGCCAAAACGCAAACACCTTTTTGGCTGGACTTTCTGAAACTCATCTGCTGCAAGTTTAGTATTTGAAAAGTGAGAGGCGAGAATCGATTCTAGAGCGAAAGAAATCTTTTAAATACCGACCTTGTTGTGATTAAGAGTCGCCTATCTTACGTCGTACAAGCAGCCCACGCTCGGCAGGTACAAACCACAGGTGACAACATTCATAAAAGCTAATCTTAGGCATAAAAACTTTTGTTTAGGCCTTATTAGACACGAAGTTTACATGCATGTAGCTTTTATGAATTGAATGTCTAGGATACTTTCTGTATTGGTAAAACAATGACCTGCGACCTGTGTTTTGTACCTGCCTGCCCACGCTTGGTTTACTATTTATAGCCTTTGTATGGGAAGATTAACTGATCTTATGAATGCTAAAATAAGCTGTAAATGTAGAAGTAAAACTTCACTCACCTCTGCGTACGGTTGTCCTCGTCTTTTCTGTACAATCAGAGCTCAATCAGAGCTCAATCTGCTCAATTAGAGCTTGGCCAGTTTAATCAACAGTGTTTAAAGTTGGCCAATGAGAGTGCAGGATGTAATCTCCAACTGCCATAGCCACCCAAACAGGCTAGCGCATGGGAAGATTATAGATAGCCGAACATTATTTGGAATTTATCCGCTAAAAATCGCCGTGCTATCCTGGGGCCGGTTGCTCGAAGCGTGGTTAGCGTTAACCTTTGGTTAAGAGGTATTAAAACCTACAGGTTTCTATGGTATTTAACACTGGTTAGCGCTAACCATGCTTCGAGCAACCCGGGCCTGGAGTGGAGTTGATGTGATAGGAAATTTATCTGGCCTTAAGGCTGTGGTGTTTTTATGGCGATTTAGTCCGCTTTGTGGAACGCAATTTGTGGGACGAGATCGCCGAGAGCCACCGACCTTCAAGTTCGCTTTATGAGGGAAAATGACAACCAACGACATCGTAAAAATACGTAAGCCACAAACCCGTCCAAAACGGACACAGTTAAATTTACGCTTCGATTTGCACCGGAAAAGACGAGGACAACCGTAAGTGAGTGAAGTTTATTTCTACAGTTTATTTCTGCAGCTTACTTTAGTATGATAAGCTCAAAGTTTATTTTCCCATACAAAGTCTATAAATCGTATACCTACCAAGCTTCGGCTGGCTGTGATGTCGCTTGCAGAGTCTACCTTCAAACCCGCTTGGGCGCTAGGCCGAAACATCGTTTTGAAGACTTGAAAAGTGACAATTTCACCTTCCAGCCCTAAGATTGTGGTGATGTTCATACATGATTAAATGACCTTTCACGGCTCTCAGGGACAATGAAACGAAAACTTCAACTGACAACTGAAATAGTTTATTTGTGCGACACGTAAATAGAGATACATGAAATAAGTAATAGACTTGAGAAAGGTACAATGCTCCCCAGAAAATAAGTAAGAGGCAGAATAAAGAATTTTATGTCTAAAGGAAAAAAGTCGATTCAAGGAAGCACAAATATAATGATAAAAGACAGGCAAACACAAAGAGACCAACATAAAAAAACATCAAGTCAACAAAACAACAGAACTGAACTGCAACCGTGCACTGGCCGGAGGCAAAGCAGTTGGCTGTGCAACCTTGAAGTGCAACCGAGCTCTTTTAAGAAAAACCCAATGACTACCAGTATTAAATTCAAAGAGTGCTCAGAACGGGTCTTGAACAAGGAATCTTCGGATCTACTGACAAACTCCCTAACCACTGTGCCGGTTTCTGTCCTGGCTCTCACGCCCGGGTGGGGGTGGGGAGACTCTCAGAAAAATTGGATGGGGGTGTGCGGCCCTCTTCCCGAAACCCTTACCCTGTTTCAGACCAACCTACCACATTTCAGGCCTGACCAAATATTTGATTCCCCTATTTCAGACCTATTCCAGCTGTTACACGGTTGGCTTAGTAATTTGAGAAGGGCTTTGTTGATGGTCTTATCGCCTAATGATGAGGTCGTGCATGTAGTGTCCATCGTTAGGCATACGTGAACCGTCCTAGTTTGACACTTCTACTCTAGCATTTGCTGCAACAAAAACAGTACGGATATTGACAGAAGAGCAAAGAATGCAATGAACCAATCAAATCCAAATCCATTTTACCGGTATTTAACTTGCCAAAACGCGAAGAAATGCGATCGCTTTTGAGTCTCGTTGGCAGTGAAAAACAAGTGGCCAGAGATCAGGCCTAGATACAGAAATCCGGATTTAGAATGCTTATCAAAAATCCGGATTTAGAATGATTTAGGGGGTGCAGGGATGGCGCAGTGGTAAGAGCACTCGCCTCCCACCAATGTGGCCCAGGTTCGATTCCTCGACTCGGCGTCATGTGTGTGTTGAGTTTGTTGGTTCTCTACCCTGCACCGAGAGGTTTTCTCCGGGTACTCCGGTTTCCCCTCTCCTCAAAAACCAACATTTGACTTGTTGTGTTAAAATTGTTAATTTCACTTTACAGTGCCCCCAATTAGTGCTCCAGCGCTAAATCCACTAGACACTTAAATAAAGTTCCTTTCCTTTCCGATAGCATAAAAACAAATTTGGGTGGTTCTAAGAAGCTTCTTTCACTGTTTCCAAGCGATCTCTTGCCATTCACATACCACTGGTCAGTGGTTTAGCCCATACGTTAGTTATGTTTCCAGCATGCCTCGTTAGCATCACAGTAAGGCCTGAAAGCAGAGGAAGCTCAACATTTTGAACCATTTTGAAGGTGTTTGCATGCACTTTGACCACAGGTCACAAGATTCTCACATTTTATGCAAATTATCTGATTATTTCGAAAATTTTCTAATAAATTTCGAGATTTTTAGGGATAAAAGTGGGATTTATTTACATTGTTTGGAGAATTTCCGGATAGATTTTTAGGCCATTTTTCGGGATTTTATGTATCTGGGCGTACCAGAAATCACTTAACGTAGCACTATCAACACTTACACAGAATCTCTTCGTCTTTCTAAAAACAACTACTTTCTTGAGCATCCTTTTTACTATTAACACAATACTTGTGTGACTTCGTTTTCTCGATGTTACTGAAGCGATGGTGCCGCGATTTGGAGTGACAACGACCTTGTTCTTTGCGCGTGTTTGCATGGGGAATCTCTTCTTAAGCGGCAAGATGGATTCGGTCATCGTGTCTCGCATATACGAGACAAAATTTTAGCACGTGCAGAGCAAGTGCCTAAACACTAAGTAACAAAAATATGGCACAAGCAGCTTCACTTCAAAACATGTTGCCAGTTCCTTCGCCGGTATTCATGGGATGACAAACAATTTATCATTTCCCAATGTTAATCATTTTTCCTTTCATATGCTACGTGCCGGTAGGTATTGGTACAAAGTAAACGAGCATTTTCTGCAACACACAAATTCCTTTTTCAAACTTTTGTTATGGGCGACTTTTGTGGCGTTCATATTGAAATGCGAAAAGAAGAAAATAAGATATTACCGGAATCAGAAACACTCAGGGCAGTAACCAGGTTCGAAAAGTCTGGCTCTAACACTGATCACTTATGCTGCAGTTTTCTGAAGGTTAGGCGCTTTGTGTTTTGGGTGCTTTTGAACTGAAATTGCTAAATTCTACCATCCAAACTGTGAGAAATACGTTAAGTTAACGGATCAAGGGGGAGGGTTCAGGGGGTGCGCAATTCCCCCCCCCCCCCCCCCCCGAGTTGACCTGAGGCTTTCTAATACAACTGGTATACGCTATTCCTTTGTGGTGCACCCTCCCCTAAGAAAAATACTGGATCCGCCCCTGATTAGTTGTGATTAAGACATCGACTACGATCAGTTGTATTCATAGTTGGTGCAACAACAACTACAACAATATTCATTACAACACTTTACAAAAGGATTAGCTGGAACAGATCCCACCTAAAAATAGCATAGCTAAATAACTCGTAAAATTGCCGGTTACAAACACATGTTCACATGGAATAATGGTACCGAAAAAAGAAAAATACATTAAAACTATTAATAGTACAATTTAGTAGTATCATTACATGTAGTATTAACTTTCGGACAAGTCACTGTTTTTCAGCGTTAATTCAGTCGTCATGCCTTGATTTATATCAGTAATTGAGAAAAAGAATCCACAGTCTTTTGCTGGCCCAAGACAAGAGCAACCTGTTTAAACGCGTTTACCATTTGCAGCAACAAATATCAGGCGGATGTCAACAGGCTTCAGTTGAGGCTAATGGTAACAAATGGGCGAAATGTGCACGGTGCTGAGCGTGATCCGAGTCACTTTTAACTTTGGCAGTTGAGTTGTCAACTATCCTTAGACATCACGACTTATACGAAGATCTCTCGGAGATAAAGGCAAGGTAACTAACCCTTTTGACAGTCTCGTTCTGTCTGTGTTGTTTGCCATTAATCAGTCGGGTAAGATTTTATCAAATCTGACCACAAGTGCAAACATTTATTCTGCTAGATCACTGCAGCTGATGCCAAATTCTCCACTAAAGGGCAATTTTCTGAGTCTCGCCTAACTCTGTTATATCCAGCTTTAATTGTCCTCTGAAGTCTTAACTGAACTGGGTTCACAAGTTCTAAGCTAGAAACAGATCAAGTCTGTCCTTGAAAATCACCTCTATACCCATTATAGTGGTCTAGTTTGTCGCTCAGTTTTTCGACTCCTGTCAGTTGAACTCCATCTTTTGCGTTTTCATGGGTTTCTTCAGGGGTACCCAATGTCAATATTCGGAAATTTCTCTTCGGAAGTCGATTTGAGATCTAGAATTTTCGGAACATTTGTTGTAAAATTTCTTGCTTGCCTGCCTCTCCTAGGATTTTCGAACACCTGAAAAATGGTATAATTGCCCAATTTTAACAGATTTTTACCCTAACAAGGTCACCTAGAATTTTCGGGAGCCTTTTTCCTGGCTAAATTTTCGAAAAGGTAACTTTTGATCCCTGTAATTTTCGGATCACTAGACTTTCAGCCAGGAAATCCGAATAGATGAAACCATGCATTTTTAGGGGATAAAAATATGCCTATAAGTACCGTTTAAATACTAAAATACGTTTAACAATGCAATGTCTAAGTGGTTTTGAACTATATTCTCGTTGGGTGCCCCTGGTTCTTGAATTTGCTAGTATTCGAGGCACATAATATCACTCAGTCGGGAAATGCTCTGATAGTATTCAGCGTCAATTTGATTTACCCACATTTTGATTGTATACGCGCTTTTATAACAACCTTTTTTATAAGAACGTTCAAAAAAGAACATACCCTGGCTGAGAGTCAATGATCGAACAACGTCTTTATTTTGAGCCGGTCAACTCAAGGGGTTACGTTAACTCGCAACTCACTAGCACGATCTCTCCTTTTGCATTTGCAATCTCTTATTTCAGTTTATGGTTTTTTTTTTCCAAGGTGAGGAGGGAAAAGTTCAAAACAGGGTCATAGGTAAAGAAAGTGATTTACTGTTGTTATGGCGGCGAAATTCGAGAGTTCTAGATTTCGTATCGCTTTAACGTGAAACGGTGAACGGGAAACAGAATTCTACTGTTTGCCAAAAAGCGTGCGGAAAACTATCTTATTCTAACTCGCCTCTCTCTTATGAGAAGTTCCTCGATACCTGTAGCTAACAGACAACTAATGAACTTGCATCAAACGAGTTTCTTCCACTTTTGACAAAATGCAAATTTTACTTAATCAGCGTTAGGCGTTTGCTGTACACGTGAAAGTGCTAAATCTCTCGATTTATAACTGCTGACACTCGTCATACCCGAGACAGGCGATATCTTGTTCTAGTCCATGATGACTAAGCAAACATCCTGTGAGTTCTGGAGTCGATGAAACAACAAAAACGCCTTTGTTTTAAGTTAGGAATTGTCAGTAGTGTGTGAACTTGATATCATTGTGGCAGAGTATCGCTGACAAACTCGGTAACGTGTTGCTTGCAAACAATCGGGCGCTGTTCGATCTTTCTGTTTGTTCGATTTTAAAATGTTTGAAAATACCAATTGTTTTTTTAATATGCCTCTAAGCTTCTCACTGGTGATGTAAATGGTGAAGTGCCTGATGAAGTAAAGATTCCATGAGACGCGATCCTTTTTTAGAGGGTTTCTTGCTCAGACCGATCTGTAAAACCCTTCAACAAATTGATGGATTTTGTCAACGAACAACTAGCATATTTAGGCATGTTCTTAACGCGTTTAGCTTAAGGTTTCTCTTACTTAAGGTTTCAGTTACTTGAAACTGAAACGGTTTTTACTACAAATTTGAAATTTAGCCCGACAACTTGGTGGGTCATCCTTGAACTCGTGGAGGCTCACATTTTTCATGATGATAAATGCGCACCCGAACGCGTAAACGGGTGCGAATGATGTCCAGATCTCAGCCCCACGACTCCAAAGACGAAAATAATTTGAATTTTACCGTGAAAGCCTCACAGTCAGTAGGGAGTTTAAGAAACCACGACGGCTACGGGGACGAAAACGTCACTTCAAAATATACGTTTGAGCTATTCTATTTATTTCGGGATTATTCAATCTTGTTTGCATTATACAATATGTGCGAAGTGTCCTATAATTCGATTGGTAAGGACGGATTTGAAGTAAAGGGAGAGACTGAAAGATCCATTGTAGTTCGTCCACGTTGTCGTCAAAACCTTAAATTTGTTCATTTCACGGAGTAGTTTTGAAGAGTACGGAAGAGAAATGTTCAAAAATGCGTGCCGCACGTGCAGCACGATCATTTTGTTTCTTTTAACCAATAATATTACTGCTTTTTGGCGTTGTCGTTGCCGTAGCCGTCGTCGTTTCTTAACCACTGACGCACCGAACGTAGCATGTTCAAAGCTTTTCTGTCTCGTGCAGACACCAGACACCGATTTCCCATTGCCCTCTTTCACATTCCGGCTCGCGACATCTACGCTGATTGATATGCCCCCTGAGAAAAAAAACAACTGTCACATCGGGAGAAATGGTGCGACATTTACGCATATCAATGAGCCATTGCAGCGGACTATTCAAGCGTGAATGCGCGATACAAGCGTCAAAATAGTAAAGAAAATGGATGTTTAGGGGGCGATAGACTGACTACTGAGAATAATAGGCATTTCTCCCGATGGGAGCGTGATAACCTGATAAAAGTGAGGAGTACCTCAGTTTATCTGTACACAGGTTTGCAAGTAAACTTTCTGGGCCGCCCTCCTTAGGGGCTGATGATAGCGATTAAGTTAACAATTTTATAACACTGGGTAGCCAATTGGCATGAGGCAGACCAGTTTGCTCTTTATAAGCACAGCCGGTCGTGAAGTTTCAGCCCCAGAGAATAACTGCAGCTAATGGTTAGAGCAGGACTGAAAACTGGGAACGCCGCTGCTGATCCCTCGGCCGCCACACGACCTCGTTTAACTTCACGCGACTTGCGTACACGTGCAC
The DNA here is from genome assembly GCF_036669925.1 of Montipora capricornis. Taxonomy (NCBI): domain Eukaryota; kingdom Metazoa; phylum Cnidaria; class Anthozoa; order Scleractinia; family Acroporidae; genus Montipora; species Montipora capricornis. Next base: position 45,275,260 of record NC_090886.1, read on the forward strand.
TCTATGAGTAAAGTCGAATGCGAACATGCAGGCAGAAGTTTAGTTTAAGTTTAATGATACTTTGTCGTGCTGATACAAGTTTTAAAAAATTACAGAAGATACAAAAAGTGCATGACGGGAGAATAATTGGGAAAACCCAAATTCCCATAAAAAGAATGTTCTCCAATATTAAACATTCTAAAAATTAAGAAATAAAGTTTAATTGCGGGCCAAAACTAGCCTAATTAAATTGCATGCCAAAATTGACACTAAAGATTATGAAATAAAATTTAAATACGCCCCAAGGTTAATCGAATTAAATTACATACTTGTCACTCACGAGTTACATCTGATTTAAAATTGACACAAATGATCTTATCATGAAAGGATTTAAAACTGCTTAATGAAGGTGCATGCATAATGTTCAATGGAATACTATTCCAGTCTGTTATGTAGAAATTAAAAAATGAAAATTTAAAATAATTTGTACCGTGTCTTCTTAAGTCTTATCTTAAAAGTATGCTTTCCTCCGCGTTTTCGCATTTCTCGGAGTACGATGAGGATAGAGTTCGTATAGACTTGCTCATTGGTCGTGTGAACAGCACGTGCTAAGATGAGTGTCGCTCTAAAACCCGGATGTTTATAAATTCTGGTTTTCGGCCGAGACTTGAACTCTCTGGGGAAGTTTCACTACAATATCAAAGGAAATCCACTGTAATGCTATCCCTGACTTTCACTTGAATAACCCGATCAAGGGTCAAATAAATTCGCCACTCAAGGTAATTTCAAAACAGTGGAGAAACGAACAGAGAAAATATACACTCATTTCAATTCTTTCTGTAGTGATTTATTTTAGTCGGTGATTTTATTTGAGGAGCCATTCATTTTTCGTGGGATGGGCCGAGAAAAGAAAAGCCGGGCTCAGGATAAGTGGTCGGAGTCAGTTTTCCCCGGCCTCTTTTAGGACCTGAAAACCATCTAGAGTATTTTTGGATAACCCCCCGGCAAACTAAGTGACTGGTGATGCTGCAAATGTCATCCATTGTAAAGTTTTCGCATGATTACAAAGATAGCTAAAGCTAGAAATCTGTTTGGGCTTGAAAAGCAGTAGAATATCGATAAAATAAATGATAAGATAATATGCCAGTTGATTGGCTTTTCTTCACAGCTAACCCTTGGAGTATTTCATCGTCATAAACGTTTCTGCAAATGTTAATTCCAGGAACTTTAAAGAATATTATTTAGATTTCATGTTTGAAACATCCGCGGTGCTGATCCCTTTATTTTCGGGATAAAAATCCCGCGTTAAAAATTACGCTTCGTCATGTTCACAGAATTTCTACTTTGACTGAAGTAACAAACATTTAGTCTCACATGACTTCCGTTGTTTTTTAGTCATGCATGGGTTCAGCAGGAAAGACGCATGTTTAATTGTTATATCATCGGTGGTTTTGAGGGAATTACACGGAGCATAGAAAACTAAATTTCATTTTTTGTGGAAACAAGGTTGAAGTGATCTGAAATCGGTTTCAGCAGCACGACAACCAATAGATTTCGGTCTCACTTGGCCCAACAAAATAAACTGGCGCCATTCGACCATTGCGAAATAAAAATGCTACGCAACAAATCATGGTAATTATCGATTCCGCGGGAAAAGAAGAACTTTAAAATACTCACGTACATTGTAGTTTTAAGGAAATTACACGGATAATTTTTATTACTGCAAATTTAGCTTTTGTCTGCCGAATGCAATGAAAAAGTTTCATAGATGAGCAATGGCGAGATTGCAATGAAATCCTGGCATGTTCAAGTACAAATCAATCATGAAGTTTCTTGAGGTTCGCGGAAGTTGTCTGTGATTGGAAATGCAGCTGATAGCAAGAAACAACCCGGTGCATTTTGGTTTCCAATGGTCCGCCTTGTATTCTTCATCATGACAAAGGTTTTCGTTTCTTCCAGTTTCCGTTAATCCAATTTGAGTTGCCCGGTTGTCACGTTTATCAAGTTTGACGAGTGATCTCGTGTAAGATACATGGGTGTTGGCAAATAGCATGATACGTGCTCTACTCTTGATTCATCAGAAGTACCCACGGGATCCGCTCCGCAGAATATCCGCTCTGCAGACTTGAGTCGACCTGGCTGGGAATCTTAGGTCAGGCTAGAGTCTTCCTTGGTTATCGACGGATAGATAGCTGGCAAATTTTTTTGTGTGCACTAATAGCTTACATATCGGTTTTGGAGATCAATTCTGGCTGGAGAATACTTTAAAATGAAATTACTGTTAGAAGCGTGCAAAAAAAAACTTTGTTTTGGAAAAAATGCTTTCAATTTAAAAACAGGCAGTTTTGGTTATTTATTAAAGTTTTCTTTGTCAGCAAACAATAGTTGTCTGTTCTGCTGTCATTTAGAGTGAATTTGTACTTTACCTTCAAAGCCCCCTTTTCCCTCCGGCAATTTTAATTTAATAAATTACTCAATTTAATTAAAATTGATTTATAATGATACGAAACAAAGTTACTCTTACTATTCCTGGCTGGCAAAACAGTGCGATGAGAACTTGCTGGGAAAACCAGTTTTTCATGAGTTGTGCTGGCTGGGAAAAAGCATCCTCTAAACGGATCTTCTCATAGATATTTAGTGCTAGCTGGCTGTGAAGAGCGTGTATTATTTTCCCACGGTAGTTCATTATTAACTATAAACCTCTTATTAGATGTCAATTAATCGTTGCAAGCAACGACAAGTCAATATTGAAATTTCTCTCGTTGGGTACTTCTGAATATTGAAATTTCTCTCGTTGGGTACTTCTGATTCATCGGTGGTCTAGATAGAAAATCCACTTTTGACCTTTTTTCCCTAAAATTGAAGCATTAAGCAACAGCCCCTCTCTGCCCAAAGATCACAGCAAATGGGTTTGAGTATGCGCTAATTAGAATTGTTGAGATGTGGCAGAGATTTTTCCTGACCCCAGGTAATAGGTTTTTTCGAACCTTCTTGGAGTTCAGTATTAAGGCCAATATTTTGAATAATATACCTACTTATTTCGCATTTCAGCTGATAAAGCGTGGTGTACACGTGAGCTTTGGTCAGAATAAAATATCGGTATCGTGCTTTGATGCGTCATTCACATTCAGTGTGAACGTACACGTGCATCGCGTTTCATGCCAATCCCCACACGTTCAGCACGCCGTGTAGCGCCCGACCGTTATCCTGGAATATAAGACTTAATAGACTTATATTTCAACGCACGTCATTTTGTATCGCTCTATTATTGTAGTAAGTTGCGAAGATCAAACTAGTATCAACAAGCTCCAGAGAGGTTAATTTGACACCAGACTAGTCTTAGGCAGAGCTGTGTTGAGTAAGACATGAATAATTTTAACCATTTCTTCCATCGCAAAAAAAGGTCTCTGCAAAGTGACAATAGAGAAATCTCTAAGGAAAAGATACAAAACAAGCACGCACTCAAGAGACGTCACTCGCTTTCAATGTCCGACCTTTCAAGACTTCCCGATAAAGAAAACGTTTTCAGGCAAGAGACGAAGAGACCTGTTCTACGCAAGTTGTGGGACCATTTTAAAAATGGCTACTCTTCCTTTGAGTCTGTCCAAAATCGCCTCAACGCCCGACGTACAAAAATGGGTTTAGTTGGCAATGAGGAAAATCACCCTGAGATAATGCGACTTGAGTCAGGTGATTCAGAGTGGAAGAGCCTACCAGAGGAGAGCAAACGGCTTGAAGAAGACAAGAATGACCCAGATCAGGCATGGAGAGAATGGGGGCCTTTTTTGTCAGAGAGGCAATGGGGAACGGTCCGAGAGGATTACTCAAAGGATGGGGCCTGGTTGGTATTGTTTACGTTTCTTTTTTTTTGTTTTTTTGTTCTTTTTGTCTCAGTTTATAGTAATCCCATAGCCAAATTGAGTCATCCTCCTTGCAAGACAAATATTCCTAAATGATTCTTCTTTTTACCAGAGTTGCTGTCTGCTTTTATAGACTGGATATCGGGCGAAAAAACAAAGCTGATGCAATTGTTTTGTGACATACATGAATTTATACATTTTTTTTTATTTGGTGTCTTATACATTGTACATTGACATCCACCCAAATACACTTAATATTTTCAACAGTCATGCAACTTTAAGTTCCTTATTTCAAAGCAATCAAAAATGTTCTTTGCAATTATTTTCTGTAGCTGTCATTTTTAGTTTAAGGGTCGAAAAGTGTCAAAAATTTAATTTATGTCGGCATTTTCACTATGAGAATTTAAAACTGATTTTATAAGCATTCAAAAAATGAGCTTCCTTTTTCATGATCAAAAAAGGACAAGGAGCTATAAAGTGTTTCTCATCTTCCGTTTCCTTTTTGCATAGTGTAAAGAGCAGATTCGTTCTTCGGGTTTCCTACGTGGTCTTGCATAACGCCCTGTTTTTTTTTGCGACATGTGGTGTTCTGTCACAGATGGACCCTTGACCCCGGACTGCAAAATCCATTTTCAAATACTAATATGATAACAATTGAGATGGAGAGATGAAAGCATATTACAATATGAAAAAGAATTTTATAAACCAAGCAAAGAGCCAAGAAATTATAATGTTCAGTTCTGTCTTAGGTTTCGAATACGCATTTCCTTCAATTTTTGAAAATTTCAAGTTCCAGGGCCCCGAAAAGCCATCTGTGAAATTGCCAACCGCTTGTTTTGGAAAGCCGGTCTTTTAACACGTTTACAAGGTAACAAAAAGAAAAATAACTGTGAAGTTTGACGAATTAAATACTCTCCGTGAACTGTGACACCCGAAAATGGCCCGTAAAGTTTCGGGACTTTCGAGAAACCGCCCCCAGGAGCGAGTTCTATTCAGGAAAAAGCAATTAATATACAAAGCCCCATCCAAATCTTATCACCGAAAAAAAAAAACACCTTTGAAAAATCCTTGAATTCTCTCATTTCGTAACTACAGAGATAACTCCTCCGTTACATTGATGTAGAAAGAAATAACTTTTTTTCGACCCATTTTGTTGCACCGAAATGACATTTATTTTCGTTGGCGTATTTTATGAAATCGAGCTGAATCATCTATAACGGAAAATAATATAATCCTCTCATGTTTCTAAAGGGCAGCGGAACCATTTTGAAACAAAATTCGTTCGATATCATTCTAGACTTTTTCTCTCTGCTTTTGGAGGGTTCTTTCGATGTATTTATTTATACTCTATGATCTCTTTCTAAAATTTATGCCAATTTGGTTTTAAGGTCACTCTTTGTTAATATCGGAGAAAAAAGTTATTCCTTCAAATGCTTTTCAGATCTTCTCAGCTATAAGTTATGTAACCTTCTCACAATCAAAAAATTCCAAGATCCCAAATCATATGCTAGTCCGACAGAAAAGTTAAAAGTTAAACGGCATCCGCTTCAGTTTAACTTTTTTTGTCGCTTTTTCGTTTTAAGATTACTCTTCGTTACTATCGAAGAAAAGGGGTTACCTCTTGAAATGTCTTCTCAGCAGTAAAAAGTTATGTAACTTAGCCCACAATCAATCACATGATAGCCCGACAAGACAGAAAGACTCCGTTGATCAGTTCATCTGCCACAAAGATGACACTGAAATGTCCAAACTCAATAGGCTTCATTTGCTACCAATTTTCTTGTCACATTACAGAGGTGTTTAGACTTAAAAAACTGACGATTTTCGCGTACGTTTAACTCTGTATAGAATTCTCGTCTCTTTCATTTGACCATTTCGGTGGATTGCAAAGCGCTTTAGCAATGTTATGACTCCATTATTTGATTTTCAGCTGGGAGTATTTTCCTCATGACCAGGCAAGATCACGTGCTTATCGCTGGGGAGAGGATGGTTTGCTAGGAATCACGGACAGGGAATGTCGTCTGTGCTTTTGTTTGGCTTTGTGGAATGAAAATGACCCCATTCTGAAAGAAAGGCTCTTCGGACTCACTGGAACCGAGGGTAAGTCCTCCTAGCTATTACAAGACGCTATGACAAGGATTGAACAAGGTGTATTTCCAGTTTAAGTGATCGTTTATCTTATCTTTTTTTAATTTATGCACCCGTGACATTACTGGTCACGTAGGAAATTAATTGGCTACCTTAATAATTCATGGCGAGAGAACGCTTTCAAAATATTATAGATGTTCTCGGTGAACAAACGCCGACTTATAAGAGAGAGATGAGAGTGGCAGGTTTTAAGTCATCGGCTTTTGCTGTTGTTGACAGCTTCAGCGGCTTAATGAACTGAACATTGATCAATAATCCGCCAAATTTTACCATCCATCATCAACTTTTTTATTTCTTTGTTTACCAAATTGCACCACAAATATACAGCAATCTTTTGGGGGATTTTTTCCCAAGTCTCGCGAAGTTCTTAAATATTTTGTCTTTTAATATCACTGAATAACTAACCATCTCAACTCGGCAAACTTGTACCAAGTAACGTATTTTTTGTGATGCTTGAAGTATAGCAAAACAAAGGAAAATAAAATTTAACAACTTTTGTGTTTCTGTCGCGGTTTGATTTGGCTTAAAAACCACCCATAACTTTCTCAACCACTGAGAAGCACAATGAAAACCCTTCTTGCCGGACTCGCAAGCCGGGTTTCTTCCCGCGCTTCAAGGAAGTATTTTGTAATTCCTTCGAAAGCTTGATTGATCTATGGTTGTTTATCTCACTGTTTGCGCCTGCTGTGATTGGTCAGAGCACTCGCAATTTTTGACACTCTTCATCAAGTACTCTTTTTCTTTTTTACCCAAAATGCAACAGGTAACCATGGGGAGGATGTAAAGGAATGCTACTACTATCTGGATTCAACTCCGACTCATTCTTACATGAAAGGTTTATACAAATACCCACAGCGGGAATATCCTTACGTTAAACTGGTCACAGAGAATAAAGAAAGAACTAAACAAGACAGAGAATTTGAATTGACCGACACCGGTAAGACACAACGTATTTTTTCTTTTCCAAGAAGTTTATAAGGAGTATCGTCTCATACAAAAAAGCATCAGCAGAGGGCGAGCAAAAGAGGCTCTGCAGAAATCGTGCCAAGTCTTTTAAGTCACCGCAGCCCAAGTTTCTGGAGTAGTCACTCCGGTCAAACCGGTTTAGACAGCGCACACATCGTGTTTTTGACGAGGCGAAGTTCAAAATCGAGACTTCAGTACGAAAATCAATATGGCGAAGACAATATATCTTCAAACAACGGCTTGCGCACACTCAACAAAGAGTTTACACGATTTCTGCAGAGTCCTTTCTTTCTCGTCGAGTTAAGTAAGGCTCTTCTGGCAGGGTGACTTCGTATAAGCCTCAACTGAACAACACAGAATTCCCTACTTCGCTCAGACGGTGGGCTAGCGCTCGAATCGCCAACCGTTTCATCTTCTCGCGGTGGAAATATGGCATGTATCAACTCGTTTGATGAAAACAATTTTTTTGTGTTTTACTCAGTTTCCCACCAATACAGCACCTCAATTTCTCTAGAAACTAACCACTTCGGATCCTCAGACAAAAGTTCGTCCAACTGAGCCATCCCAGCTAATTTTACTGAATACTCGCTTAACGTTGCTAGAAGTTGACAACAACTTCATCCAAATTCTTGGACCTTTGTTTTTGTAGAATCTATTTAATGTGTTTACTGTTTACTTAGGAGTGTTTGAAGACGGACGCTATTGGAACGTTTTTGCTGAATACGCTAAGAACACAACCGATGAAATCCTTGTTAAAATTACCGTTGAAAACCGCGGACCTGAAGAAGCTCGGTTGCATGTGCTACCAACACTGTGGTTCCGAAACACATGGAGCTGGGGTTGTGATCACGTGAGCTGCTCATCCATGACTGATTCCAAGTCCAAAGTATGCAAGAGGAAGCCAATTATGGTGCAAACAGCTCCCAAACAAGTGGAATGCTCTCATGACAGTTTAGGAAAATACACATTTTCCGTAAGTGCGGATCCTGACGGCCTAATACCAGAGCTGATCTTCACAGAAAATGAAACTAACTCCAAGGTAATTTGAATCCACCTGTATTGTTACACCTCTTTTATTACATTATTTTATGAGGTCTCCAGAGTGAAAATAGTTGCCTGAGAGTAATAAAAAATATAGGCTCGGTGCGCCTCTGTTTCGCCTTCGCCTTCGCCTTCACCTTCGCTTCGTTCACACAAGCTCAAGAAAATTCCTGAGGCAAGCCCAAGGCGTGCGAAAGGGAAAATTTCTGCCTCTGGGGCTTGCAAACTTCAGCTTTGTTGATTTCTCATTTCCCTCCACAGAAACTCTTCAAATCATCAACGTCATCGCATTTCACTAAAGACGCCTTCCATCGATATATTATCGAGAACGAGATCGAGGCTGTCAATCCAAGTAAGGAAGGCACAAAGATGGCAGCGCGTTATGTTCTTACTGTCCCACCAGGGGGACAGCAAGTCATTCGATGTCATCTTACAGCTCACAAAGATCAAATGGTTCCGCCAACCTCTACCGCGGTGTTTGATGATATCGTGTCCCAGAGAAAGCACGAAGCCGACGAGTTTTACAATACCATTATACCAGGTAAGATTCACTGGCCACAGATCTCTAAAGGATGCATCATGAAGGCGTAAAAGCGGTAAGAAAAGGAGCAACGGAAAATTAAGAATACATCTGTTTTGCAGTTTTGCCATTGCAACTTTTGATATTGAGAGAAGATTAGATTGAAACAAATAAGAGACTCGCTTTTTTATCATTGCTCTGTGCAACTGATATGACGAAGTGATTTGTACAACTATATACAATGACAACCAGGAAAGTGACTCATTGAAAATTTTATGCATGATAGAGACCGAGTGGTTATTTATTAAGTAACACTTGAATTATATCCTATACTTATAGAAATACGAATGAGACCTGATTGTAGCCTTCCTTCTAATGAGTTTTAAGTAAATTATACAACTTGAGTTAATTCTTTTGTCAACAGGTGCCCTCTCAGATGAGGAAATGGAAGTCTCGCGCCAGGCCTACGCGGGATTACTGTGGAGCAAGCAATTTTACTATTACGTCATTGACGAGTGGCTGAAAGGTGATCCCAGTATGCCTTGCCCACCTACCAATCGACTAAAGGGGAGGAACTCAGAATGGAAATATCTTCATAACAAAGACGTGATATCCATGCCTGACAAATGGGAATACCCCTGGGTACGTATCTCCGCATTGTGAAATTAATCGAGTTTTGATGTTCCTTTAACCTAAACCAAAATATCAATTGCTTTGATTAATCACAGATGCTTAATAGAGTTTAAAAAACAATAAATCGACCAAGTAGGATTTAAAGTTGGTATTGTGTACCGCTGTTTATACAAGATTATGGCCATCAAATGATCTTTACCAAGTGCGGGAAATGCATGCAGATCGATCGAGATTTCGCAATTCAGTGATTTTAGGTGTAGGTTGGGTTGCTATTTTGCGTCCCTCTCGCTTTGTGCCTCATGATGTATTTTAATGCCTGCTTTACGTAGATGTGGAAAGGGCGTTTGATCTGTTGGCTAGAAAAAATTCAGACCGACTTTTCTTCTCTTCTAGTATGCCTCGTGGGATTTAGCATTCCACATGCTTCCGTTGTGTAAAGTGGATCCCGAATTCGCAAAGGATCAGTTGATCCTGTTCCTTCGCGAGACATATATGGCGCCAAACGGACAGATTCCTGCTTATGAGTTCGCGTTCAGTGACGTCAATCCACCTGTGCATGCTCTAGCCTGTTACCGCGTTTACGAACTCACTGGAAAGTATGGAAAGAAGGATACCGTCTTCCTTGCGAAGTGCTTCCAGAAACTTCTGCTGAACTTTACTTGGTGAGGAGAAGAACAAAATATAGATCACCTTTTGCTCCTTCTTCTTTTGTCACTTGTGCTCTTTTTGGGTGTTGAACGTCTTCTACAATATATAGATCACATTGCGACTCACAAGAATTTTTCCAGTTACATGCATCTCCGATTTTACTTCTGTCTTCAGTGGCAAAACCCCTATCATACCCTGCAAGGCTGATCACTTGAAGCAAAGAAATGAAAATGTGTTTTGATACTTAATGTAATTTCCTTTGATAGGTGGGTGAACAAAAAGGACCCGGAAGGGAAGAACATATTTGGCGGAGGATTTCTTGGACTTGATAATATTGGTAACTTCCTTAATTTCTGTCACATTTTCCTTGATGCAAATTGTGGAGCTAATACGGGCCTTTTTGATGACAGGTGTATTTGACAGATCTAAACCTCTGCCAATAGGAGATGGTCTTTGCCAGGTAAATCGTTATATTCGAAACGGTTTTATTTTCCACTTACTGAATTGCAAAATCAGCTGTGCAAAATCAGCCGAGATACCTGAATTGAATGAGTTTAAAAATACTCTCTTGTCTGCAGAGCGGGCGTGTACCGTATTTACTCGAATAAGCGCCGCGGCGCTTATTTAATTTTTCGCGCTACAAGTGCGGCGCTTATTCG
>NC_090886.1:45288213-45300713 GCF_036669925.1 Montipora capricornis
ACTGGATGTCTGGTTGGTTCGCAGACTGTCCGACTAGCACTATGTAAGAGGAAGGTAACGCAGTTAGGTGACCACCTTGGGGGGGGGGGGGGGGTATATAGGTACAATGTATGGGCGGCCACAAAGGTTGTGGTTTTTTTAGCCGTTTTGGACTGATATTGGGTATCGGTTTTTACCATTTTGGTCTGAAATTGAGTATGGTTTTTAGAAGAAGCTTCTTCTTCATCATTAGGCAGTAAGATCATCAACAAAGCCCTTCTCAAAAATTGAGCTGAAATAGGTCTGAAGTAGGGTATCAAATTTTTAGTTAGGTCTGAAAATAAGGTAGAGAAAATCGCAGATTTTGGTCTGAAATAGGGTAAGGGTTTCAGGAATCGTGCCGCACACCCCCACCCAACTTTTCTAGGAGTACACCTTCCCCCCGGGAAAAACCAGGACTGGTGTGCTAAATCTAGACTCCCTGTTTTTTTAACTGCAGTAAACTATCTGATCGTGGAAGCCCTCAAACGTTATGACTACTTTTACGGAGACAGTTTCAAAGTTGAATGCCCAAGTGGCTCCGGAAATCTAATGCGCCTTAGAGATGTTTCCTTGGAGCTTTCTTCCCGGCTGGTGTCAGTGTTTCTCCCGGACAAGAATGGTCACAGGCCTTGTCACGGAAACGAGAGGCAATACGCAACGGAAGAGGACTGGAACCAACTGATTCTGTTCTATGAGTACTTCGATCCTGAAACCGGAAGAGGATGTGGAGCAAGGTGAGCAACTAGGCCTAAGGGACTGGCACTCGCTTTTCTTTATCGACGGCAGGAGCTCATCAAGCGGAGCTTCTATCTTCACTAATACGTTGAGTCAACCCTTTTCCGAGTAAATTAATTTTTAGGAACAGGTTTTTACCGCGAAAAGTATCATATTTCCCTTGAGTTTGAGATAGCTCTGTTTTGATTGTCTTTTGCAACAGCAGGCGTAATTAATCTCCCAAGGGAGATTGGCTGTTAGAACAGTGGGGGCGCTGAATCTCCCAGGGAGGCATTCTATGAAAATATCTACTCGGGAAGGGCTTACTCCAAGACCAATTATGGAATGTGGGGCGTTTTCACTCACGTGACCAGCAGCTGTATTGGATTACTAAAACAAAAGAGAGTATTTAACTAAAAATAGAGTTCACTTCTCGGAGGATTAGTTTGGTACACCATTATGGCCATGGCCGCCATTCCTTTGTTTTGGAACACCAACATGGCCGCCGTGACGTCATGTGAAAACGCTCCGTAGAGGCTCCCCTTGATGAGCTCCTGTCAACGGTGACTCGGGGATAATCGGAAAAATCCGAAGTTAAACCAAGGGTCTTCTGAATACTAGTCGGTATGCCCTACCACTGACCTTTGGGAGAATAGGCTTTTGAAGAGATGACTTTTGATCGTGACTAAGGGATACTCGGGAGACTTTCAAGCGGATTTCATCTGTAGTCTGCTAACAGTTTGTTTATGATAACGTTTGGTTAATTTTCGGAAATTTTCCTTCGCTTTATACTTACAGTCACCAAACAGGTTGGACGGCACTGGTAGCTTCTCTGCTGGATAAAATTGCAGTCGCCAGAAAGAGGAATCCATTGGATGGAGAAAGACGGATCGAAAACACTAAAGAGTTTCAATGAGTCAGAGATATTTCCTCCGCAGTAACAGTTTAAATCCTGGCAGACTCATTCATCGCAAATTATGGTCTTCGAAAGTAAAGACCATTAAATGGCATCTTCTGTTAAATAGTATTTAAGTGTTGCCTTTGTTGTTGTTTTTTTTCCGTTCGCACAGCAACAATGCGCGCGCACCTAATGGAACAAGAAATTCCGCAGACATGATCCTGCGATACAAAAAAAAACAAATTGATGTAAACTACACTCCTATGCCCGTTTCAAACGTCGAACTTTACATGTGCCAAGTCTAATGCAAATGAGAAAAAAACTATTGTTTTCGCTCATTTGCATTAGCTTCGGCACATGTAAAGTTCGACGTTTGAAACTGGTCTATACACCGAGAGAAGGACGCCGTTAAAAGCTATAATACTGATTGCATGTGAAACCACAAGCTAGACTTGTGACAGGTTTTTTCGGTACCATCATACAGCGTCATTCTATGGTCTATAAGAGTAATTTGAACTTGCCGTCTCAGGGTTTTGAAATCCATTAATACAGATAATAGACATTGTTAATATTTATTCCTCGAAAGAGATTTATTTGATCCACTGCGGATTTACTTCATGCCTTTTACTTTTAAAGGAATGCGTAAGCTTTTCGTTGAGAATTTGCTTAGAAACATTGACGATTCACTGCCAAATAGACAAGGGGATTGTTGAAGCTGTCAGAGTGGAAGTTAGATAGGAATCGGCATATAAGTTAATAAGGTGTCAACCATTTCACAGGCGTATCTAGTCTTTTGTAAGAGGGGCAGCGGGGGAAAACGAAAATTTTTTCAGTGATATTTACCAAATGTAAAAATGTCAATACAAAAGCTTATCTATGCAATTGCATATATCACATGTGATTATACAAAGTCAACAGGGCAAATAATATTTATCTGGGGTATCAGGAGCAGTATACACCCTAGCTTTTGAGAGAAGAGACTTTGGGATGGGAGGCAAGAAGCTAACACAACCCATACGGACTTACTTATCGCCATTGGACGTCATTGTGCATAAGTTTGCTTTAAAATGTAACTAGTACAGTACAGGAGACAGAGTTTATTAAAAGCGTGTGTGATCTGTGGTGTTGACAATGTCCTTTGCTTCAAATTTGATAATGCAACTACTGATGTTAGATGACGTAATGTGCCCATGTACACTGCTACGGTGCTTATATGCACACTTCAGTATGTAGAGCAAATCGTACGAACGCGAGTACATTTCGTGATATGTGGGCACAAGTGATGTTTTGAAAACATAATAACAACAAAACAACTCTTTTTTCTTGCTGCTGCGTTGACTACTTCAGTTATTTCTGCAGGCGGAGGTCATACACTTGATCCTTTTGCTTTTTGGTTATGTTATGCATTTGGAAATGATTATAGCAAACCAGGCATTGCCTAATGTAGCTGGAGAATACTTAGAGAGAAAATAAACGCGAATTAAACCAGTGTACATTCCCACTTTGCGGCGAACAGTACAAAGAGACAAGCAGCACACACGATTCTTAGAAGCTCCCCGAGCAAATCCAAAAATTCCAGGCAATTCAATTAAACAACCGTAGCTACAATTTTTATCGGTTAACACCATCATTACAATCTTAACAAAACTAATATCAATTTAACTTAGCCGTATATAGATGGCCTTATAAGGAAATGCTAAGTCCTAAACCTCGCGGTACATAGGGAAGATGCAAAAGGTTCAGTTTAATGTATACACAGAAATGTTTTACTCGAACTTCATTGAACTTAATTTGACATACTAAATTTTGGCTTTACAAAATAGCTTATCAGCTGGCAAATGAGATATGTGTTTACCCATCAGGGACATTCGTGTTAAACTCCAGCGTCCTGGTGCCGGTTGCTCGAAGCATGGTTAGCGCTAACCGTTGGTTAAGAGGTGTCAAAACCTACAGGTTTCGATGGTATTTAACGCTGGTTAGTGCTAGTCACGCTTCGAGCAACCCAGACCAGTTGATCAAAAGTAATTAACACTAGTCCATGATTAAATATCAAACCAAGGTTTGGAATTTGCTCGCCAAAAGAAAGCCTTTAACAATCTAATTTTATGCTTAATTATAACCATTACAATTTTTTCAAATTTGATTGGTGCATTAACTGCTTTATATTTCACTAATTATTGTGTAGGGTTGTAATCGGACAGTTGGCAGTCGTGTCAGCCAATTTGGTCTATAATCATACGCGTGATTAAACAAATCGGTTTCCCGCTACGCGGTCGTTCGATTTTGTTAATCACTCGTATGATTACAGACTAAACTGGACTCAACTCAGTCCTATTACCATTATTAATTAAGGACAAGAAAACAGTAAAACTCAAGACCGTGCGGAAACAATTTTCATATTGGTAAATAAACTGAAAAAAATCGGCCTGATTTTCCGCGCTAATCCAGGATTAGCTGAATCCAGCTTTGAACAACTGGGCACAGTTTTTAAAAACTAAGACACATTAATTTAACCTGCCTCTCACTTTTCAAATACGAATACTTCTATCTCACTAGCAGTAAATGTGTAATTTCCAGCCAAAAAGGTGCTTGCGTTTTGGCCTTCAGGGCACTTATAACAATTGTTTGGGCTGGCTTGATTAGTATTCGACTGATTCGAATTGTTGTTGATTAAAAGGTCGTAATACGAGTTAGGTGTGTTGCTGCCAAAAATAGGACCACAGCCGCTAATACAGTAAATTGCTAAGCCCTCTTTTCCTGGGATCAGAGGCAGCTTTGTCGGTCTCAATCCACTTGGGTTAACCAAACTGAACAGGAAGGAATTAGGATCTCTCTTGTAAATACCAGAGGCTGCTGCTGACAAAGAAAAAAGAAAGAATCATTTGTCTGTCGAAAAAGACATTTAAAAAACGGGGAGAGAGAGAGAGGGGCGAAAGGGGGGTCACCCAAACCACGGACTCGACTCCTGTGCTCAGGAGAACTCAAATTTTTATCCCGGAGTAATCCATTGATAAATCATGTCTTCAAGAGACCCTTTTTATTTGATCTAAGAAAAATACATATGAAATTGGAATCAGTGTTTTGAAGGCCGGACTCCAAGCACCAGTTCAAGCAATGCTGCGTTGACCAACTTGGAAACGTTGGTCAAAGCGAGCAAACTTCATTACGTCGCGGTGACTCAGTTGGTTGAGCATCGGGCTGTCACATGGGAGGTCGTGAGTTCAACTCCGGCCGGACCAATACTCAGGGTCTTTAAATAACTGAGGAGAAAGTGCTGCCTTTGTAACTACATCTGCAAATGGTTAGACTTTCAAGTCTTCTCGGATAAGGACTATAAGCCGGAGGTTCCCGTCTTATAACCCTTGGGTATAAATTCTGTGGGACGTTAAAGAACCCACACACTATTTGAGAAGAGTAGGGCATGGAGTTCCCGGTGTTGTGGTCTGATCTATGGATATAGGGGTTAGGTGTCAATTGGCACGAAAGTTCTGTTCCTCTCCCCTGCCACTCTATGAATTGTAGCGAATAAATTAAACTAAACTAAACGGATGTGACACTCGTAAACTAAACTACGGGTGTCACATCCAAAGCGATATCTCTTTTCTACTTTATAGAGTTGATGGTTTTGGAAACCGACCTCCAGAGCGCAGTCACCTTTTGCTTTTAAGATATCCCCACTTTAAGCAGCAACATTGCGGGATGAAATTTGAGAACAGGGCAAGGCTCAAAGACGAGTGGTGTAGTTTTGAAAGCCTTGTTAGTGACGCAATTTCAAAACTTTGAATAACAAAAGTGAACAGTAAAATACGACGTTTCGACCAGTCTTAGGTCACTATCAAGTAAATGTTATGAATAAAAGATATTATGTTGACATACGAGTAGAGAGCATGTTATTGCTAAGTCATGGCCCAGTTAGGTTCGGTTACCAGTTGGGTTGGATCGTTAAATCGTGAGGTTGCTTTTAACTTTGGCGCATGCGTACAGAGATGAAGAGCTCGAGGCTACCTTGTTAAAACACGTATTTCGCAGTTCTCGATCTCAGTGAAAGTGCCCTTAACCAGTTTCAGCAAATCTGAGAGAATGTCTTACGAGAAGGATTACCCCTTCTCCAATGTTTCACGTAACTGCGATGTAACAGTTATGGTAAAACATTAATAACTGCTTAACAGATGTATCGTTTTCAAGCAAGCAGCCGTGTACAATACTCCGTCAGTGTTGCTGTTGGATCAAACTGGCTTGATCTGACTGCCGTAATTACAAATGGAGAGACTACGTATTTTGAGCAAGAGCCGATACAACGTAGATTTGATTTAGTAATGTACTATATTTCGGCTGGCCAAACTAGCCGGCTTCAGGTACAATGAGAGTTTACATTGGATTGCTTTATTCATTTGAAATATACACTTCTATTCTTCACGCCAACTTCTTTTCCGTTCACTTGTAGGAAAGGACACAAATCGTTGCTTATTTTCTTCCGAGTGGTTGTATCAAGCATAATAAAAACATAAACAAACGAGCGCAAAGCATTCCGTTTGACAGAAAGTCTTTAAAGCGAGAAGAAATGCCCTGGGAACGAGGTTGTGCGGATTCATAGCCACCTCCACAATTGGAGAATTTTCATGGGGCTCTGAATTGGCTCCAAAGTATTTATTTTACCTTTGCAGAGAGTTGTAATGTCTTAGACTGATAATCGGGTTTCCTCACCCAACGCGGCCCGAGTAAACACAGCGAGTCAAATACAAAACAGACATCGATAAGGTACTTTTATTGTCTTCGATTGTTCGTTCTTGTAAAATGGGCTGTACGTTTGTTTGTTTGTTTTTTAATAACAATATGAAAAGGAAATACTATTATTTTGTTCGATACTGTACAATTTGTGGCAAATGAGTTGTTCATAAAGACTCTGCTACAACAAAAGGCACCACAAGCTCAGTGTGAGGAAATATAAGGATTTGTATGGGAAGACAAGACCTGAGACCTGAGCAGATAATTTTACGAAAAATTCTTACTTGAAAAGCCTAACCTTATTGCCATTGTGGGTCACCTCCTTCCTGTGAGGTTTTTTCTCACGTGCGACGCGAATTGAGCCATTGTCAGTTCTTCGGTTGTCAACGGTCATAAGGCCCTCTCCATTTTTTTCTCCATTTAGCGTCTTTCGACCGACCCAAATTTTTGGCATTTTGAAAAAATATATATATATATAGGTAACGACGTTTTTAAACCATTTTTATGTCGCATAGGAGTCTCGATGGTTATCCTTTTTCCCACGCTGTCTTAATTTTGCAACAACATCCACCAACTTTTCCGCCATATTGATTTTGGGTTTACGTCTTGCTGTTTTCTTGGCTTCCCCAGCTATGATGCTGGGGTACCAGGCCTCCGATTCTGAAACTGCTTATGATTTTTTTTTACGTTTTTTTTTTTTCAATCCGACCGACCGACCCAATATCAGGAAACGCATTCGACGGTAAACGAAAAGAAAAAGGAGTGTGGCCTAATAAAATACCAAGGCTGAACATTGAAATCTCACGAGCCCAACAATTGGAGTCAAATTTTCCTGGTTAAAATGTTCCCAAGGTCACAAATCCACTGTAGAATTCAAGGGCAAAGATTTCTCTTTCATTTCAATCAGCTAGCCGCGCAATTGAAGCCCTGCCAGCGACGTCAGGGGGCTGTTAGCGTCCCAAACGAAACGATTAAACAATGAAAATCATCCTCATGAACTTTGAAGATGACACGGCGACCGTTGAGTTCGGCTAGAACTAAGGCGAGACTAATGAAACACAACTATATTTTGAACTTCGACGAGAATAACAGCATTCCTCTTATACACACGATCGACACGAACCCGCTCATCCGCGTGTTCTGGTAACAATACCGTGTCCAAGTACACTAAATGAAAAATCCCTTAAAATTCCTTATGCAATACAGTACTCAACGTCATCTGCCAACACTACACATCAATGCTAGTTATTTTATATAGTCTAACGTCAATACCTGTTACTACACATCACCATCCGTTATATACTCTACGTTACTGGTCGTTACTACTCGTCACTAGACGTTACTACACACCACTACCCGTTATTACACGTTACTAGCAGTCACTACTCGTCACTAGACGTTACTACACATCACTACCCGTTATTACACGTTACTAGCAGTTACTACTCGTCAGTAGAAGTTACCACACATCACCAGCCGTTACTACACGTACCTATCAGTCACTACTCGTCACTAGACGTTACCTCACATTACTACCCGTTAATACACGTTACTAGCAGTTACCCGTGACTCGTCAATAGACGTTACTGCACATCACTACCTGTTATTACACGTTAGTAGCAGTTACTACTCGTCATTACACGTTACTGCACATCACCAGCAGTTATTACACGTTACTAGCAGTCACTACTCGTCACTAGACGTTACTACACATCACTACCCGTTAATATACGTTACTAGCAGTTACTACTCGTCACTACCACTACACGTTACTGCACATCACCAGCATTTATTACACGTTACTAGCAGTCACTATTCGTCACTAGACGTTACTACCCGTTATTACACGTTACTAGTAGCAGTTACCACTCGTCACTAGACGTTACTACAAATCACTACCCGTTATTACACGTTACTAGTAGCAGTTACTACTCGTCACTAGACGTTACTGCAAATCACAACTCGTTATTACACCTTACTATCTGTCTGTTTAGCCTAATTTCATGGTAAGGAACATAAATCTAGGTTCTTAGACGAGGGGTTTTACTGTATACAAAAACATTTCAAAGTTTATTATGTCGATGCAACTGGGACGCTGTTGCTTCATTGCGGACGCATGTTTTTCTCTCACGTGGATTGCCGCAGTCATAGTTTTCGTAGTTAGAAAATTGGGCGAATAGTTAGGCTGCAACATCCTCCCCATACGCTTAAAGTTTCAATAATCTCAACGTAAAAAAGTTCTTCAAATATGAACATGCCATAAAGAAAATTTCAATAAACGAAATAAAAAGCATGGGTCCCCATTAGGCATTTCCCGGTCGAGCTGAGCACGTTATGAGCACGTTTTCGAATTTGAAGCATTATTTATGTTTCGAGCACTATTGGGGGCAACATTTAAACACTTTTTTGTTCCATATGTTTAGAGCAATATTGTGATCAAAACGTTTTGAATAAGCCGAGTTAATCTGTTATCGGAATCTTGAATAATTGTCGCCTGACTGTAACCATGGAAATGCCAGCGCAATCTGGACAATCATTGTCACCATACTCGTTCTGGAGAAAAAATCGACATTTACCGATTTCTAAGAGGTCAGAAATCCTGCTGTGTTTTGAACACGCACCAGCGTAAGACGCAATAAATTATGCGCAGTTAGGATGGAATTACCTTTAAAGGCTATTGTCGAGTAATAACGGCTGTTAACGTGGACAAATGTATACTAAAACAATGGAAAGCGTTGAAGGCGCGCTCGGCCGATTGGCTATTCAAAATCCAAATATCTTCCGAACAACTTTCGGAAATTTTGTAATCATTGTAGGAATAAATGAGTTCAATTATCTGTTTGTGCTATATTATGCTAGTAACGTGTCATAACGACAATTGATGTGTACTAACGTCTAGTGACGAGTATATACTACTAGTAACGTGCAATAGCGGCTGGTGATGTGCATCAACGTCTGGTGACGAGTAGTAACTGCTAGCAACGTGTAATAACGGATGCTGATGTGTACCAACGTCTGGTGACGGGTAGTAACTGCTAGTAACGGGTATTGATGGGTAGTAACGTCTAGTGACGAGTAGTGACTGCTAGTAACGTGTAATAACGGGTATTGATGGGTAGTAAAATCTAGTGACGAGTAGTGGCTGCTAGTAACTTGTAATAACGGCTGGTGATGTGCAGTAACGTCTAGTGACGAGTAGTGACTTCTAGTAACGTGTAATAACTGGTAGTGATGTGCACTAACGTCTAGTGACGAGTGGTGACTGCTAGTAACGTGTAATAACGGCTGGTGATGTGTGGTAACGTGTGCTGACGAGAAGTAACTGCTTGTAACGTGAAATAACGGCAAGTGATGTGTTGTAACGTCTATTGACGAGTAGTAACTGCTACTTACGTGTGATAACAGCTAGTGATTTGAAGCAACGTGTAGTGACGAGTAGTAACTGCTAGTAACGTTTAACAACGGTTGGTGATGTGCAGTAACGTCTAGTGACGAGTAGTAACTGCTAGTAATGTGTAATAACGGGTAGTGATAGGTAGTAACGTCCAGTGGCGAGTAGTGACTGATAGTAACGTGTAGTAACGGCTGTTGATGTGTGGTAACTTTTACTGACGAGTAGTAACTGCTAGTAACGTGTAATAACGGGTAGTGATGTGTAGTAACGTCTAGTGACGAGTAGTAACTCCTGGTAACTTGTAGTAACGGCTGGTCGGATGTGCAGTAACGTCTAGTGACGGGTAGTGACTGCTAGTAACGTGTAATAA
This sequence comes from Montipora capricornis, assembly GCF_036669925.1. NCBI lineage: Eukaryota > Metazoa > Cnidaria > Anthozoa > Scleractinia > Acroporidae > Montipora > Montipora capricornis. The sequence goes on from NC_090886.1 coordinate 45,298,336, forward strand.
CGGGTAGTGATGTGTAGTGACGTCCAGTGACGAGTAGTGACTGCTAGTAACGTGTAGTAACGGCTGGTGAGGTGCAGTAACGTCAAGTGACGAGTAGTCACTGCTAGTAACGTGTGATAACGGCTGGTGATGTGCAGTAACGTCTAGTGACGAGTAATAACTGCTATTAGTATCGCCCAACTAGTGGACTAATGCAAATCCTGCATTTTGATTGGTTACGCTACTATAGGACTATTATTAATAGTCCTTGAATAATAGTCCTCGAGTAACGAAAAGCGTGACGCTTTCTTTCGTTTTATTCCCAAATAAATATTTCTTTAACTTGCATTTGTTAACTTTATTATTGCCTTTTTTGTCCGAATAGTTGGGTGATACTAAAACAATTAGACCCTTCGCCCTCAAGGGCCACAGGTCAATAGTCCATTCGGCTTCGCCTAATGGGCAATTGTTTAGTAACGTGTAATAACGGCTGGTGATGTGTACTAACGTCTTGTGACGAGTAGTGACCGCTAGTAACGTGTAATAACGGCTGGTGATGTGCAGCAACGTCTAGTGACGAGTAATAACTGCTAGTAACGTGTAATAACGGCTGGTGATGTGTACTAACGTCTAGTGACGAGTGGTTTCTGCTAGTAACGTGTAATAACGACTGGTGATGTGTACTAACGTCTAGTGACGAGTAGTAACTGCTAATAACGTGTAATAACGGCTGGTGATGTGTAGTTACGTCTAGTGACCAGCTACTGCTAGTTACGTGTGATAACGGCTAGTGATGAGGAGTAACGTGTAATGACGAGTAGTAACTGCTAGTAACGTTTAACAACGGCTGGGTGTAGTAACGTCTAGTGACAAGTATTAACGGCTAGTGCTGTGTAGTAACGTAGATCGACGTACAGAAATGGCTAACACCTTGGGGCACCTACTCGATTAGTTTCATAAGCTATTTAGGTGTCCCAAACTCTTCACAATCAACCTTGTATTAAAACTGTTTGTTTACCAATTATCCTTTCTTCTTTTCCCCTAACATTTTACTTCTTAATCACAATTGTAATATTTCATTAGTACTATGTATCTTCTTCAATATTTAATTTGTAAATATTCATATGTATATTCTATTTTTCTTTTTCCAACACTGTAAATTAATGTTTGTGTGAGTTTAAATTAAAATTGATTGTTCGATTGAAAAATTGATAGTGATTGGAAGTAACGTTAAGTTACGATTAATCGTGTAAGACTATATAAAGTAACTACTATTGATGCATAGTGTTGGCAAGTGACGATCAGCATGATTGTATTACATAAGGAATTATACGTGGATTTTTCATTTAGTGTACTTGGACACGGAATTATAACCCGTCTTGTCGTCACCAGACCTCCAAGTCCCATAACGCCACTACAGGCAGTCGTAGGAGTTGTTAAGAGCAGTTATCTGAGAAAGTCAAGCAAAGTTGGAAACGGAAATCTTAAACACCCTCTTCATTTTTTGTGTGGAGATATGTTGCCAGGGTGGATGAACGAAAACAACGATGTTTGGGCCAGCTGAGTTACCGTTGCCATGGTAACTGGCATGAATCATGACAGCCACAAGCCCATGTTTTGACCCTCAAAATGGGTAAAATTTGTGTGTCTACCTCTCGCATAGATGTGAGTCAGTTCTATTGAAATTCCACCAGAGAGGAGTCCTATGCCTCTAATTACTAGAGGATGCTTCAAAACTGCTTCAACTTTTATGAACGAGGAAAAAATGTCGTCCATTTTGGAAAACGACAAAAACGAGCGCATCTGTTCTCGCATTTTCTCCCAAAGTATTCTTTTTTCCATCACTGAATTATGCGGTTATTATATTTCATAAATATTAGAAAACTAGGGAAAGTCATGTTTTGACAACAGGTGATAAACAAATTTGATGCAAATTGTAAAAAAATGCAAATTAAGTCATTTTTACACTTAATTATTTCGCTCTCGAAATTTTCTAAAGCAAGCGGTCAAACTCTCAAAGTATTTATTATTATCTTGTCTGTAAGCTGAAAATGAGTTTTGAGGCTTTAATTAAATTGGTGACTATGATGAAATAGAAATTAACATTAAACATATCGCGTAATTCCTTGCAATTTTTAACACTTTAGCTCTGGCGTCTTCGCTCACTTTTTCGTGACCAAATCGATAGATTTCCGTTGCAGCCAGGACAAATTAAAATTCTCTTCCATCCAACATCGCCGCAAGCGGAAAAGTAAAACCAAACGTAATGATGAATTTGTAGTCTCTTCCAAATGACGTTTATCCAGCGAGTTACATGAATGTACCAAGTTCACCATGCCAAGCAAACGTATGCCTATGACCATACCGAGTAAAGTGTTTAGCTAAAATCGAGGGGAAAA
>NC_090886.1:45303213-45308213 GCF_036669925.1 Montipora capricornis
ACTAGGGGTCGGGGCCGGGGTGTCTTTTTTCCCCCAATTGTTTTTGTTTCAATTTTTGTCGTTATTCTCCTGGGCCCGGTTGTTCAAAAGCCGATTAACGCTAATCCCAGATTTAAAATTATTCTAGGAGTTTATTTCTCAGCTCCCAAATGCTGTTCAACGCTGCTATTCGGCAAATCTTTACATTAGAAGAAGTCAATCTTGAAAAACAAAAATAAACAAAAGAAACTTACACCAAAACGTTGAAAACATGAAACAAACGTTTACGCTAATCCTGGATTAACTTAATCGGCTTTCGAACAACCGGGCCCTGTACAGTTATTTTCGAAGGACCGGTATCTGTCCTTCATTTATGGTGGACCAGAGTGAACCAGGGTCTTTTTCAACGACAATGGAGGCAGAGAAGAGAGACCCTGAGAACGAGGCTAGAACTGTGACATGTTTTCTTTCGTTTTAATTACATTGCAGAGAAGGTTTTTACGAAGTAAACATTAAAATGTGGTTTTAAAATGAGAAGCTAAGCGAGTCTTCAGTGTCTTTCCCCACAAAACTCCAACATCAACTTCTGGGTCTTCCTTATTTTTTTGACTAATTTCCACCATAAATGAATGAAAGATGCCAAACATTCCAAAATAACAGTACAGGAGAATAACGACAAAAATTGAAACCAAAAAATTTGGGAAGAAAATAGACCCAGGCCCCGGACCCGGCCCCGACTCCGACCCCGATCCCGACCCCGACCCTGCGTTTTGGCTACTATCCGAAAATTTGCGTGAATAAATTTAAAAGAGAAGGAAGAAGCTATCAGTGAAATCTACAGACAAACTAGACTTGACTGTCCTCCGTAAGTGGTACGTTTTCATATGTGCCTAAATGAGTTAGTTTCTTTAGCTGCAAGAAATGCCACTCAAAACGAACCGATCATGGGTATTTTTTCTTACTTTTTTTTCCAAAGTTGAACAAATATAAAGGCAATATTAAAATTGTTTTGACCTATTCTAATACTTAGCTACAGATTACTGGGTTACGTTCGACGAAGAACGAGCTATTTAGTGTATAATTTCACAGCTAAAATCTTGCCTGGCGAAAACAAGCCAGCCAGTTGCCGGACACGCGTTACCCGGTCTTGGCGCCAAACTTAAAGCTTAAAACTCAAATGAGTTTCAAATTTTTAATTTGTTACTACTGTATCTGTTGTAGTTTTTCGTTTTTTAAATCCTTTGTGGGTTATCGATGTGGTCTCCAGAGAGGAAAGTTCCCCGATTTAAGTGCCTTTCGTGTGAACATTCATTCTCTTGTAGCGGTAATTTGTATAAACATTACCGAACTTTCACCGATCGCCGTCCCCTACCAAAACCGTTGCTAAACTGCAAGGAGGCCACCGATTTATTTCTGTACGAGGCCTTAAGCCCCTACTACCGGAAAGCCAGACTTCGAGAACTTTTCAAAGGAAGGCTCACCAGTGAAGAACTCGTGGAACTCGCCCTTCCGCAGATCACAAAAATTGTTCAAACAAGCCAGTTCATTTACGAAAAGTGCAAGAAAAAATCAGGAGAAATCAGGACGTCAGAGCAGCTCAGTTAGCTGACATCCATCTGTTGAACGAAGCTAAGACCAAGAGAGGGAACGATCTGAAGTTCTCGTACAAATGTACTTTGGACTGGAACATGTACTGGAGGAAGGTTTCAACAAACTCCTTCAAAGCCGAGTCCTATCGGCGAAGTCTTCCTCCACCGAATAAATCCGTAACTATCTCGGTCCACCTTGAATAAAGTCTTAAATCCGCTCTATTGATCCAATCCATATTATTGCAAATATTCATGTATATAAATTAGTGAAAGAGAAGATTGATAGAACTGAACGTTCAGGTAAATACACATTCCATATGACATCTACTCTTTCAACTGCTTTTAATAAAAATGGAAGAAACACTTTGTCTGCACAACTTGCCCAAACGTGCCTGCAAGTGCTGAGGAAAGTATTCTCATTGCAACAGCTCCATCGATGATCTTTGCACAATAGATTGATAAGGATCAGCATTTCGTTCTGTCCAGTCTTGTGAGCATTTTACTAGATCTGACTTTTGGCCATGTAGTAATTTACCCATCTGTGCCAGGGAAGGGGGCCCGAATGGCTCATTTTCATGTTTCCAAATTCCCATCACGATTCTGACAGGCGATGTACAACTGATCTAGAGCATAAGGCACAGTCTGTTTTTAGAGCAGCAATCTTTGTTGCTTGTTTTGATTGAGACTTAGATTTTGGTGTACTAAACAATGGGAGCTCGTTTTTCTTGACTGGCTCTCAGTTACAAATCTTTCCTTGACGAAGGCTTTTAACTTTTCTTTTCTAATTTCCAGAGCATCGTTTACACTCTTAACTACTTCCTTATCAGTTATGTCTTTAATGTCTAAAACAAGAAGGTTCTCACTTTCTTCCTCGAATGGATTACCCAGCTCTTCAAATGTGGCGACGATGGAAGCAACGTCATCTTTAAAAGAGGTCTGGATGCCTGGTTATTGTTCATGATGCAGCGAAGTATCCTTGGCTCGTGTAGATAGAAGTCAGTTTTCAAATTCCTGAATCATTCTGGCTATTTCAGGCCCAGCAATCATCTATCTTCTTAGGGCTCCTGGATTCTCAGTCAATCTAACGGCTCCACCATCTCTTTTTATTAGGCTATTAATTTGCTCATAAGCGTGATCTAAAGCTATGGATGAGAAGACTCTTGTACTTTTGTGTACCACAAATGCTCCAGCATTGAATTGTTGATAAATATCGGGGTGTCGATGAGTTAATGCACGCGTGTATCTGATGTGGACTGACAACCATCTAGCATAGTTCACCCTATCTACAGTAAATATTCAAGGGATAATTTGCCCAAGCATTCTTTATATAGCTAAAATTTCCCTTCATTTATTGATCGAAAAATTGAAAAACGGAAAGCTGAAACTGAAGCACTTGATTCCAGTAATGAATTTGTGGATGCTCTTTCGACTTGATGTTTATCCAGTCATCAAATGACATTGGCCCCTTTTGTCCTTCAAGTGATTCAAGGTATTTCTTGTACGCTTTCCATTGTAAGATATATAAACATGCTGCCATTACTTGACTGAACTCGACGTGTTCTTGCTATATGAGACACTTTAATTAGTGAGTCAGCAACACCAGCGGATGCGATTCCTGCAGTAACAATCACACTTGATACTTGTCCACCCACTGCATTCAAGCCATGCACCAATGGTTTTCAGTGCTGCGATTTCTGTATGTAATCCACCTAACATAAATACAAACTTGCTTTCACCTTGGCGTTAGGTAAGTTCCATTGTATTCCTTTTGCGATTGCAAGCAATGGTTAATCTAGGGTAATGACAGAAACGTGTCCTGGATGAACATGTTGTGTAGCCATCTTTATTACATACATGGCATGGAGAATCATAGCAACAGAGTGTGCGTTTTCTGTAAACATATGAAGCAGGGCAATGATTGCAGGATCATAATCATTCTCGCCAGTTTGTTTGGTTGCATGGTATGCTGCCCAGCGGATACTGCATCTTCTTTAGCTAGTGTTTCCTTTTCTATAAGTTCTTTTGCAGTTTCAAGCCATTTGTATTCTTTGTCTTTATCTTGAGCTGTTTGGTCAAAAGATGGCTGCAGTGATGCATTTATCCTAAGGACGAAGGGATCATTTACTTCTAACATGGAGGAACATTGTGATATGTATCAAGAAAGGGTGCTATTTTCTTTTCCGCCGCGACGTTTTCATTTAGTAGCACTATTCCATGATACTCTCCTACGTTTTCATGGGTTGGATGTTGAATTGTTGAAATGGTTGTGCCATGAAAGGAATCCTTTGAAGTCGTTGAGCTGGGGTTGTGGTCAATATTGTTGGGATTGTTGCACAAAGCTAGTTCAAAACGAGAAATGACTTTGTTTGCAATGCCCGTTGATATGCACAACCCCATACTGAAAAACGTGTCAAATAGGCTTTTCTTCTTTGTTTCCCGGTGGAGTTTTAATGCTAAATATCAGTACAGGTAAAAGATATTCTTTGTCTCTGTAATGGCGGTTTGTTGTACTTTTATCACTGCTTTGCTTACAGCTGTTGAATGATAGCAATTGGCTTATTGATAGCACCGCTTACCTCTGAAAATTCCTTTCACAATCTTCTTTCCTTATGCCTGGATCATAAAGGATAATGTTCACAAGAGCCAGCAACGAAGGTGTAACAGAGAGGTTTTGGCAATCTTGTGTAAATTTACCTTGAAATAATTGAGATTTTTGAAACATGTCTCTGCGCACTATTCTTGCGGCTTTTGACAGGATGATTGCCTTACTGTCGAGGTCTTGTTCGCATGCTTTCTTTAAATTGTGGCATTATCAATGTCTTTGTTTAAAATCATCAAAATATCTCTTTCCTGTTACGGACACTCAGATCTGGAAAAAAACTGATAACAGCTTATTTCTCAACCTGGTAGTGTTGACGGTGGATTTAACATCAGGCTCAAGCTCATCTAGTTTTGATGGGTACAGTTTGGCTAAGTCAGCCAACTTGAATACCGCCATAGAGTCACTAGTATCACGACAGTCTTCTAAGTATGATACCGAGGAGGCAAATGCAATTGCATGCTTGATTCGAGATTCCCATCATGATCTTGATGGGCCGTGTCAAATTTCTTGCTTCGTTGAGCTGCTTCGCTGTAGAATGCTACAGGGTATTTAACATGATATTTGGCTTCAATGGCTATCATATCACCTACAGCTTAACCAACAGGTCAGATCTATCAAGCTTAAGAGCTGCATTTCTAACTCTTTGATCAAGATCAAATGTTCATGCTTTTCGAAGACCTTAATGACCAGCAGGCTGATCGCTAAAGAAACACGTTTTGTAGCAACTATCACTTGTCTTAGTACCATGGTCCCAGACGTTTTTCTTAAGCCGCGAGAGAGCTACGAAACGGCAAAGACAAGTCGCGAGGCGGCGAGAAGAGAAAAACCTC
>NC_090886.1:45323213-45325713 GCF_036669925.1 Montipora capricornis
ACCTCCGTGGTATTGTTTAAAGACAAACCCAGCATAAAGATAAACAGTACTTCGGCCATTTAAGCCACCTGTCCAATCTCTGATTGTTTTGCCAATGAATAGTTTCCTTTGTGTTACAAAATCAATAAAGTGGCCTGTGCAGGAGCCCACGAGTAGAAACGAACAACAGTATTAAATTACCGTCACGGCGTTTTCACAGACTGGCTTATTTTTAGATTAAATTTCCCGCAAATGAGACTCCCGTGGGAGCCCGATGACCAATCACAAGAAACTAACTCCTGAATGAATTACTTTCAGCTTAGAAACCACTGAGATGACGTCACTGAATTTAAAATGCAACTCTTTTCAGTACGGCAAATAGGGAAGTGTTGCTTGATCTAATGAGTTAGTAAACGACCAGTCAAAAGGCGCGAAGGAATCTAACCCATCAGAAATGGAAGCAAATATCCTCGCAGACTGACATGTTTGCGACCAAGGATTAAATTTTCAGAGATAGACGATTGCGCAATGCGCTTTTAATGATCAGTGAAGATGTCTTGAGTGATTGCCAAAATAAGAATGTGTTCCAGGCCTACGCTAATGGGAACAATAATGCAGCAAAGACTTCCTAATTTCATGTTGCACTCTGGGTTATTATGCGCACGCTACGCGGGCCTATTTGGTTGCCAGAACGTCTTTTTTTTTCAGCTTTATTGGTCTTTAAATATCAAGAATAATAAAAAATAACCAAGAAAAACTGACAAAAGAGAGAAAGAAGGCCACAAGGTGAGGTAACGGGATCTAAAGTCCCATGCAGGGCACCTACCCACCTCCCCACCTCCCCTCCTCCCCACTAAGATGGAATAGTAATCTAATGTCATTTAGTTAAACCACTGTTGCCAATGGCAACCACAACTGCGACTAAGGCTCCATGAGCATGGTCACGTATGGTCACTGTATACTCTAGAGATATAGGCCTTGAAGGACTTAGTAATTTTGGCCAAGAAAATTGCAAGGTGTAACGATAGCTACTTGCATCTTAGGTTTCATCCTTTAACACTACGAATAAAAAAGGAAGACTGTTAAGAAGTCGAATTACAAAAAGGCATCTCTAGTCAGTACAATGGGATCACCGAGTACTACCATCGTTAAAGGAAATCTTTTGGGGGAAGAAAGACTCGTCAACAATCCTGCTGTTTCACATCTTTATTTGGCTTTTCCGGGTCGATCTTACAGCTCTCGTTCAACTAGTTCAACTCGTTCTCACTCTAACTCTATTTTGTGAGGCATACAGCTCCTTTTATATGTTCTTAGTCTGACAGATCAATAAAGTGCCAATCACACGTCAAAATGACACTTGCCCGACGCACTACGCCTGCGCGTCAGGGCATTAACATATTTTTTCACAACAAAGAAAATCGTTTGTGTCGACAGTATTCTACGGTGACAGGTTGGTCAACATCAGATTAGCACGATCGGAGTATGAAAAGTTGCAGAAATTACAAGAAACGAGTTACAATATCTAGAATCAAGTTACACGGTAAATTTACAGAGAAAATGACGATTTATGATTGTTACGTACATAACAGAGTCAAAACAACAGACAAAAGAAGGAAAGGACGAGCATAAGCGCCGCCTTTTCCATGAATTTTACCTGGCATATACGTGTTCCAAGTAGAACGGAACAATAATTACGATTGCAGGTGCTATTTTTAATTACTTAAAAGTATTAGAATCTAGATTAAAATACACTTATTGAAAACTCAAAAGAGACTGCTGTTATTATGAATCCGATCTCGAACCGCGAGAACATCAAGTCAAAAGGGCTAGAGGAGAACTGAAAATAAGTTGCTTCAAGAACTATAGTAAAAGAGCTCGCTTCGACAAATGAAGAAAATAATCGTTAGTGGTACCAAAAACCAATTAAAACATTCCTAATGAAAAAACTTAGTTGGCCTAAAGTACCAAATACCTTCCTAGAACACCTGTTCCAAACTAAATTCATGACCTTAGAGGAAGACACATTCTGATTGCAACTACCAAAGAGCAAACAGAGCCTTTGAAGCTAGTTTCTCATAAGAGTCAATTAGCAATGTTGCTTGGAAACGGCCAACAAAAGAGAAACCAATAACCTTTTCTAATATCCCTTAATTTAGTATGAAAACACTAACCCATTCAAAAGAACTTAACATTAACAGTACCGCATCTTATGAGGCGAAGAAATTTGCTTAAATGATTTTATCTATTATCGTCGTTATCCAGCAGGGCAAAGCAATTTAATCAAACAACCGTAGCTACAAAACTAATATCAATTTAACTTAGCCGTATATAGATGGCCTTATAAGGAAATGTCAGTGCTAAACCTCGCGGTCATAGGCAAGAGGCAAAAGCTCCAGTTTAATGTATATTCGGAAATGTTTTATTTGAACTCCATTGAACTTAATTGGACATACTAAATTTGGCTTTACAAAATAGCTTATCAGCTGGCAAATGAGCTACGTTGTTTACCCATCTACGAGTT
>NC_090886.1:45333213-45338213 GCF_036669925.1 Montipora capricornis
TTTGTAAAACATGGATTTGTAAAATATGGATTTGTAAAACATGGATTTGAAAAAGGTGGATTTATAGAAACATGATAGCATAGTTCGACTGTTGATTTGTTTATTTCTTTGACTATCCTATGTTCATTTTAATTATTTTATTTTATTTTATTCTATTTTCATTTTATTTTATCACTTGAAATTTAAATAAGTACGGAAAAAAAAACAATTTGCTCGTGCATTGTTGAGTAATATTAGCATTTGGGAATTTTTAAGAACATTCAAGAAGTAATTACGGTTAGTAAGCATTCTCGACATTCTCTCGTGTTCAAAAAAAATTCCCTCTTGCTTATTTTTAATTCAGCAATGCACTCGGTGCGTTTTTTATTTCTTAAATGATAAACATGTTAATACACATCAGCTGGTCCAGACCGATTTCCAACGTTTTACGGGAATCGGTAATTTTACTAGGGCAAATGTGGAACAAACAAAAGTGTATGTGACAAACAACGACGACGTGCATTTGAGTTTCCAGAGTTGTCATGGAGTTCAGTAAAAATTAAAGAAGAGCTTAAAAGCGGGACATTTGGGTCCGTTTATTTGGTAGATTTAAATTTCGAGAAGTGCACGTCATGTTTGCATCAAGAAGTTAAAAGGCCTAGGTGAATCCGCCGCTTCAAAGCAACGCGTCGAGAACCACATTTGCTAGTGGTGTTATTGTTGTTAGTGTTTGGTCGGTTTTCTTTCTAATATAAAGCTATATACTGTATATAAGATTGAAATATCTTTTCTCGTGATACGAGTAAAATCAATTTCCTCTTAAAGTTGTTAAATTAGGAGACATAACGCTTTCTTATCACTGTTGACATTCGATATTTTAAACACTTCAACCTCAGGGTTGACGTAAAGGTTAATTTAGCATGTGTTGTTGAGAAATAAGGCATTAGGCTTCATTACTTATACAGCTGTAAAGTCTTGTCGAGACAGGTTAGGAAATGACAAGCTAGTTTCGTTTTTGGATCAGGTTCAGCATGTTCGCAAAAGGATAGGTTCTGCTTTGTTGACATTATGTTCAAAGTTTACTTTAAAGATGAATAAAACAGGGAGTCTATCTAAGCGCTATGTCCTTGAAATTTTAAATTTTTCATAGCAGGAACAGAAACGTTTTCCAGATTTGTTATAGTAACTGCCCATATCTGGACCAAGCTTTTTCCGTTAACTCAAATACGTAAAAAAGTGAACAATGTGATCCAGTGAACACGCGAAAAAGCGTGCAGAACATCGCGAAAAAGAAAATAAACCCAAATAATTTTCAGTGTATGAATTGGTAGCAACAATCCATGTTTTACAAATCCACCTTTTACAAATCTATGTTTTACAAATCCATCTTTTACAAATCCATCTTTTACAAATCCAGTCCATGTTTTACGATATGCCCTCAGGACGATGGGGTGCCACCATTTGAGCGGCAGGAATTTTTTGCAGGTTGCAGGTTGCAGGTTGAAATTTTATTATAACTGGAAAACCGCTGGCACTAAAAAGAAAGGTAAAGCGATAGACTTGCCGTGACTGTTTAACGGTCACGGCAAGTCTATCGCTTTACCTTTCTTTTTAGTGCCAGCGGTTTTCCAGTTATAACGAAATTTCAACCTGCAACCTGCAAAAAATACCTGCCGCCATTTGAATCAAATATTGGCCGTTTTTATACTAGAGACGCATAATCCGTCCAGACGAATTATGCGTCTCTCATGTTATCCGTCTATTGTAAAGACGGGACGAACTATATCAGACGCATAATTCGTCTTGGACGAACTTGGGCAAACATTTTTTCTGCGTCTGTTAATTTCGTCTAGTATAAAGACGGGCACTAGACGCATAATGCGTCTGGACGAACTTTCCAGTTTAGTGCGTCTTCGAAGACGCACTAAAATAAATTCTTCGTCCAGACGCATAATGCGTCTTGTGGCCGTCTTTATACTAGACGAATTTAACAGACGCAGAAAAAATGTTTGCCCAAGTTCGTCCCAGACGAATTATGCGTCTCTAGTATAAAAACGGCCATTCCTGGAAAAAATATTCCCAAGGTCACAGTTTCACATCAGAATCAACTGACAAAGATTGAACTTCCATCTCAACCCACCATCAACGTAATAGCAGCCCTGCGAGCAACGTCAGGAGGTGAATATTGCAACAAAACAGCGTGCGAAGGCGGTGCTTTATCACCAAAGTGGCCACGGCTTCGACCGTTGATAACAAACTGACCCTTATCGGGGTGACAGACCGTAGTTAGTCAACCGCAAATTTCTTTATTCCCCTGGGTATCCTGGCATGACTGCATTGACTAAAGCCTTAGGGGAATGGTATATATTAACATGCAAATAAACTTTGTTCGCGTAGGATATTGTGCTACGAATATTGGCTGGACTTACTGAAGCCAGTGAAATTTAATTATTAGCAGCTGAGAGAAAACAGTCGCGTCGGGAGATCCAGGGAATAAAAAAATTGCGCTTGATAAACTACGGGAACAAATTTTATTTGCATAATTAATGTTAATTCCTTGAAGGCTTGATAAATACAGTTACGATCGCGAACAGCCTACTACGTACAAAATCCTATTAACTAATAAAAGCGGTATGAATGCGCAAAGGTTTGTTTACTACGGCTTTTATTCTCGCATATGCTTTCCGGCTTCGCGAATGTGTTTGAACACGAAGGAGGCGCGACTGTGATTTGACGACTGGGTCAAAGACCTTATTCCAAAATGGCCGTCATTTAAGTATTCTTTTGTTTTTGTTCAAATTAGCCCTTGATGCCTCGTTCTTGAGCTGAAAATTCAAAAGAATATTTTGCCTTGAACGAGGCATCAAGGTCTAATTTCAATAAAAACAAAAGAATATCTGAATGGCGGCCATTTTGGAATAAGGTGTATAAAATTTATGTAGCGCAACGACACTCCGTGAGCTTGGGGTACCTATGCTGCGGTGTCTGACATTTGCAGACTGCAGACTTCAGACTAATCTTAAATTACAATTATTGAAAGCTAACCGTTTTAAAACGGGCTCTTAGACTTAAATAATGTTTATCAGCGCTATTTGAAATGGGTGCTTAGACTTAAATAATGTTTATCAGTGCTATTTGAAATGGGTGCTATTTGTAGGCAGTCTGCAGTCTGCAAATGTCAGACACCGCCTATGCTGCCGTGTCCAAATTCGTTGTAAGCGAGTCTCGAAGGATTTTGAATATTTGAATATTTATCGCTGTCTCAGCAATGGTATTCGCTGGACCTTGAAACTTGGTCAAAGAGAAGTAACAGGGGCACCCAACGAATCTGTTCCTCACTTTATCTGTTCCCCAGAGGAATCTTGCTGGCTGGCAAAAATACAGGTGTTCCGATGAGCTGGCTGGGAAATTTATTATTGATAGAGGTTTTGCCTGGGAATTATTGACTTTTCCTAGCATGTCAAGCCGAGCTGGCTGTAGAAACTCTGAAGACTGAGAACGACAAACATACGACGGCTGGTCAGAGTGATTGCGCTTGCGGATTTTTGTTCGGTCGTTTCAGGGCGGAAAGAGACCGGGCGGTGAAACGAGCGGGTCCGAGCAAAAAGGTGTGATGCAGTAGACTGGGGTCTACTAAAAAGCCTTTTCAAAATGGCGGCAAGTGTTGAGATCGGCGACTCACTCGAAGAATTGGAAGAAGTGTTTTTACAGGACATCACAGACGACTTTTTTTATTTGAACGAGAAAAAAAATTCTTCAGATGTTCCAGACACATAGCTGATGTTAATGTAACAAACATTTTCTCTCTGTTCTTGATTGGTTCTCTCCTATAACCTATGGTCTTTAGGTAAATCCAAGTGTTTGCTTTCTTGTTCACTTTGCCATACAAGCCATTTCCGTGGAAAAGGTTATAAGTCATGGTTTTTTTTTACATTTTGTTTATATTCTGGTGAGTATTTTCACGAATCATGCTGTGTGTTGAAGAACCCAAAAGGCAAATCAAAATACAAGTAACAACTTGGAAATATTAAGCTCTTACTAACCGAGCTGGAGGGCCATACTGGGGAATATTGGTTGAACATTGTGGAACTAAAGATGGAGCGCAGCGAGGTCCGTACAAAAATGACCAAGGTGCAATATTCCTCAGTATGGCTTTGGCCAGCTTAGTTAGAAAGTAGTTTATCATATGGTACTCGGGCCATGGTTGTTTCTTGAATTTGTGGCTTTTCAAAAACAAAAATTACACAGCTTATGACCGCTTCCAAATAAATGGTCGGCATAGCAAAATCCTAACCAAGAAAGAACCAAATTATCACAATGCTTGCATTTAGCTCAAAACTACCTTACCGCAGGAGGAAAAGCCGGCAGGGCAAGCAACCCCCCACCCTTAGCTCAAGGTCTAGATCCGCCACTGATTACCACAATATTTTCTGTAGTTGAATGATAATTCAGCTAATTATGTGCCGCCTTACTGTGAGTACAATAGTTGTGCAAAGGTTAATCATGCCTTTAGAAATCAGTCATGTTCAGAGATATTATTGGCACAGGATTTGGGGAAAGTGTTTTTATTGTCATTATTGAGAGCTTACTGAACACAGGCTGACCAGGGTGCACCTCAGGCTAAATGACATACCATCGTAGCTTATTAGTTAGTATGAAGAGTTGTACAGTGTCAAGAGAATTTGGTAAGCCTATTTATGGTTAGCTCTCACAAGCAGAAATGGTAACATGCTATTTTCAAAACAAAATAGAAAATAGAGCTAAATATTGTTACCTATTACCATTAATTATCTGAAAATAAAAGTCCTGCCTTCCACATTATGTACACAGTGTGACATTGCAAATCTTCTAATTTGCATAATCTAAAAAAAAAATTAAACTGGAAATATGAGACAAGATATTACAAGGTCGTAAATGCTATTGCCCTCATTTTTTGAATGACCTTTACAAAAGAGTGATAAATGTATTTTTTTTTGGATTATAGGCTCCATAACCCAATCAATAAGACTGGAATTTTGCAG
>NC_090886.1:45345713-45353213 GCF_036669925.1 Montipora capricornis
TTGACCAGTTTAAGTGCTAGACCTATATGGCCTGCAGAAATTTTACTGATCTTGTTATCCATCCAGCTCAAGATGTGACTGTCATATTTGGCGAGTCAAGGGAATTTTTTTAAAATTTTTCAGTTGATCTAGAAAGATATATAGCTAAATTTGTTGACTGCTCTGCACCGTGATGACAAATAGATCTTATTACCTCAAGCTGTTTTTTTTTTTTGCCAAACCGCAAAGACATTCATGATAAATAAACATGTTTCAACTTAAGCGTAAGGTTTCTGCATCTAAGAATTACAGGGGCTCGAGTCTACTTTTTACAAATACTAACAATCACAGGATGCCTACATAATGTGTTTGACCCTTGGTATTATCGAATTTAGAAGCAATGTATGAGAATAGCAAAAAGTTCCATATTATTGTACAATTCTGGGATAAATATTTGCATATAAGATGAGAATAAACTAACCTTCATCCGAAATGTTCTGCTGTGTCGTTATTGTGGCTGCTTGTGGGAAATTTAGCGATTTCAAGGACATGTGTTGCTCTGGTAAACCTTGCCACAATTTGCCATTTTCAGCCATAATAACAACAGCACATCATTTCAGATAGTTTATCCTCATCTTGTGTAAATGTTTATTGCAGAATAGTACAATAATAATTATGGAACTTTTTCCTATTCTCATACATTTCTTCTAAATTCACCCTTTGTGTGGGTTCCCTGTGATAACAATGATTAGTGAGTCCATAGCTAGATCTGAAAACTCAATCAGCATTACTGCTGGCTCTACCCAATTAATATTGGTCTCTAATTTATTTCCTTTTTAATTTTTTTTCAGGCTACCATGGAAATAGCAAGGAATTGGACATTAGCAATTGTGTAACTGAGATCAATAAAAATGTAAAATGAAGAGCTATTTCAAGGTTCCAGTTGTTCTGCCTTATTGTAGACAATACAGGTTTATCCTAGCAAGTATTTTATTGCTTTTGTGTACAATCTTGCTAGGTATTATGAATTCTGTGCTCGCTTTCCAGGGTGACAAAAGGCTCCTAAAATTCAAACTGCTCGAGACAGCAGTACATGTAGAGTATCATACTAACACAAGAACTACAGCTGTGTGTTTCACATTATCGTTCCATTATCATTATCAATATAAGTATTGTTATTGTTATCATCATCATCATTATTATTAGTAGTAGTAGTAGTAGTATTCCTTTCATTTATATATATTAATTAATTAAGTAATTTAATTCCTGGCTGGGAAATAAATTTGATCAGCTGGCTGGGAAACCAACCAATTTTATATAGCTGGCTGGGAAATTTCTTGTGTGTCTTGCTGGGAAAAAGGAACAGATAATTTTTTCCCAGCAACACTGAAAATGCCTTAATAACATTTATTTTCATTAACTGGGGTATAATAATACATTTTACAACAAATTGGTCGTTGGGTGCCCCTGAAGTAAATTTATCCGTTTGGCCACCGCTGGAGCTTGAGCCTGACTGATGCCGGATCAGTGTGATTTTATCGGCGAGATGTGAGGTTAGCTAGAAATTACTTTCAAGCCTTTCTCTTATTTGTGTACGAGTGACAACCCGGGAAGTTGAGAAGTCGCTTAAATCTCATTCAATCAGGCAAATAACCACACTAGAAACGAGAAAGTCAACGATATCTTTTTCAGTTTGTTATCAAGATTCCCATACAAATCCTACTAATTTTTTTACCCTCCGAGTCTGGGCTTCCTGTGGGCAGCGTAAATTCTCGGAACTATATTCACTTAACACGCGTGATGTCCGGTGACTACGCAAAATAAAATCGCTAGTTGCGCTTTAACAGCGGTAAAATTCTCCAAAACGACTACTGGCATGGGCTTGAATCGACTTACCTTCCCAGTTTTGCTCTGTGTAGCCTCCAAATATATAGTTTGCACTCGTCACCACTGTTACAGTGGGTCCTTTGCGATCGCAGCGAGAGTGAAAATTGGCAGCGCCCCAGCCATCTCGAGAAGCTCGATATATTAGCGCATAATTATGGCTAGCACTTGTGAGAGAGCCTTTGAGCCAATCCGTCAATACTTGGCGCTGCTCCATGGATAAGATGAGAGAATCGTCGAACGGGTTGGCTTTAAGTTCCTCAATGATTCCTTGAACTTGATAAAACTCGGCTTCTGTGAGCAATTCTCTGCGAACGATCTTATCTTCTGGAACAACAAGATTTCCCGTACGCAAGTAATTCAGGATGTACCGGAAATGGGTTCCATCGCGATCAATGAAGTAAGTTCCATCTTCAGCGGGCTTTGTATCGAATCTTCCAGAGAACATGCCGTGAAACATTGAACCTGCAGAAAATGAAAGAAATTGGATGAAAACATTTGCTTCCTTCGTAGGTCAGTTGCAACTTGAAGTCGCTCGGGAAAATTACTTTAACATCGATTAGTGCATTAAGTATTACAAAACCCAGACAAAACCATTGATTAATAACCTGAATCCTTCTTCATAGTTTCCAGACTAGTGGAAAACACTTGTCCTCCAACATTGAGTTTCAGTGTTTTAGGGAAATTAACGTGTTTAAGCTTCTTTGCCACGGTATCGAAAGCCTCCATTTCCTTGCGAAGTTTCAAAGTCTCCAAACTCAGAATGTCAAAGACTTCTGTGATGTGGCCGTTAACCTCCTCTAGGGCCCTTTCTCTTTCTGAAGAGATATCTTTCTCCTCCACCTTCCGCGATGATGATGCCATGATTCCCTGAAAAAAAAATCTCTATAACACAACCATTCACTAGCTGTCGCATAAGGTGTGCCGGCAATGCGCCAGATAGTATAGCATTCAACAAGGGCAGTATGAGCTCATGGGCTCCTAACAAAGGTCTATTTTTCTATTGGCCAAGCTCTCTTTTTTTCAGTACGCTCATTGGCCAAAGCTTGATATATCAGATCAGCTGATACACAATGATGCACCCCTTTCGATGATGTCAATGTGTAATTTTAGTCTTGGTGTCTCAGTCTTTTTCATTTTTCTTAAGTTTCAATTTTTTTTTCGCGTGGGTTATCCCAATTCTGCTTTCTCTTCGACGGTCAGGGTAATAAAGCTTTCAAATTGTGCTACTCTCAATTTTTTCGTTCAGTGTTTTTTGGCTTTCCGCGGCCAGCGATGATGCGTGCGCGAAACTCATTGAACCAAAACCTTGATTTCGCGCAAGAGTTCCGCGATATTAAAGACAAATTGATTACAACACTGTCAAACAGCACCGATCAAAATTACGTCAGAAGTAAACTGAATAGCATTGAAATCATTTTTAAACCGTCATTCCATGGTTTATAAAAGTACTTAAACTCACTCAAGGTTGAAATCGTTGTTCCAACATTTTATTGCCCCATTTAGTACAAATGCTGGACATTGATAACTTTTTGGGCCTTTATGTGCTAGTTCGAGCTATCCTCAGGGGATTTTTTGCCTTTACTTTAAAAAGGCCGTCGCTGAATTTTTGTGTGGAGAAATGGGTCAAAAACACAAATAACCAAATAGACAAGGGTATTGCCGAAGCCTTCAGTGTTCGGGTTTAAGGGCAATCGATATTCAAGTTGATGGCCTGTGTGGCATTCATGAGGCGAATCCAGGCTTTTTTTGTGGGCCTGGGAGAGTGGTCTTTCCAAATTGATCTTTTAAAAATATATGTCAGTACAATGCCGTATCTACAGAATCGCTTTTGTAATACATTTGATTACGTAAAAAGCCACCTAAATGACGCTTTGCCAGGGAAACTCTGCCTTTTTCAGTAATGGGCATGTCGTCTGAAACCAACCTCTCCACGCAGTTACATGGGCATTCAAGACGCTTATCACGCCCGGAAAGGAGAGTTTTCTTGAAGAAAACTTTTTTTAATCGACAAAATTCATATTTACACTCCATACATCAACAGAAGAAGAAAACTAAGTTGACCTACTTTTGTTATTACGCATGCGTTCTGCGCATCTCGAGATACTCGGATTTCCTATGAGTGATGCTTATTAATACAGGGATATTTTTGCGCGGTTCAAAGCTACGCCGAGAAAGCAGAACTTAGCAAGTGCTCTTGGTATCCGAAAAGAAGACTGGGGGAGACTGACAAAAATCCTTGATCAAATGCAAAAGAATATGAGGAAAGAAAGCGAAACCCTGTATAATTATACCCTATGATAATTATTTGAAATCTTCTTTAGATCGCGTCCGTGCTGCGAAGGTTATCTTTCTGTTACCATGACCGCCGTTACACTTTCACACCAACTGACCAATAAGTTGTCGCTTTTGAAATAACCACGCAATGACACATTTCAAATGATTTTCATCGGGCTAGGGGCAAACAGGGTAGGATCACATGGATATACCCACCATGAGTCCCATAGGTCAAACCTCGTCAAACTCTCATTTTACAGATTAAGTTTCTAATCGCCCATTTTACTGATTAGGTCTAAACTCTCGTTTTCCTTATTAGCACTGAGCACTATTTAGTTCTAAAAACTAATTCAGAATGGTTAGTATCAGAGTTATGGTTTGTGTATACCCATGAGATACTTGCGGCCAAATAAGGGCATTAGCTTTCGTACTCTCTTGTCCACTGACGCTACAAATTCCACACCTCGGCCAGGCTTTCGTTTCATAATTTTATCGAGCATTCGCTGCACTTTTCCGGGTTTTTTCATTGTAAACTGCTCTTGAGTGATTATAAGCCTCCAGTAGGTCTTGACCAGCGTAATTCTCTGGTTCAGGTTTGATCAGCAAAGAAAATAACGCACTCAACACATCTCGTACGCAACGGGTTGGCAGCCAGTTCTCCTCATTCAGAAATCCCAGACATACATTCCCTGCTATAGGATTCACATTTAGGTGATAAATTGGAGTCAGGAAACGAACCTGTGGTCAAAATTAAAATGAGATATTTGATTTGTCCGTTTCAAGAATTTGATGATTGCTTAGCGACCTGACTTACGACTAAAAGCAACAGCAGGACTTTTCTGTACTTTTGTAAAAACTAGTCGCGTTTTAATAAATCTGACCGGCAAGGTTCATGGTTACACAGTGATCTCTAGGCCCGGTCTTTAAAAACACAAGTGAGGTTTTAGGCATTAATTAAGAGCTGGAGAAGAACCTCTCACAATCTTGAACTTGTCTTGACCAACATTTTAGATTTGATCAATGCAGTAAAATGAATGGTTGACTCACCGTAGGAGGTCCAAGGGGATAATTTTCACTGGTTGGAGAAAAGCATTTAGTCAAGGATCTGAGACGTTTCAACAGAGCTTTGGAAAGGAAACTTTCGATTTGAAATCAAGTCAACACACGTTTCAATCAGTGTTGAGTCATATAAATGGGTTTGAATATAATAACCCAACGATGCAAGTAGGTAAGTAAGTAAGTCAGTAAACATTATTTCTGTGTCAGGATATAAAACTAGCCGAAGGAATAAATCCTTCCACTAATAGGGGACACAAAATGTAAAATAAATAAAAGCAATTTTACATAATAAAAGCAGAACTATGTACAAGAATAACTAAAAATCGCAAAGGCATCAATTACAACGCTCATTCTTTAAGAAATGACTCAAGTCGCGCTTACGCATTTTTGTGATAAACGTCTTTAGTGATTGACCGTGAATGGTAGATGGCTCCAAAGTTTTGGCCCGAGGTATCTTTTGGAGTGCTTCCCGTAGGCAATGGTGGCAAAACAAACAATACAAACATCAACGCTAAATAAAAGGGTACGGTAGATAAACTTGGACTTTAAATCTTCCTCCTGGAAAAATAAAAACACTGTTAAGGCTCCAATCTGTCCTGTGGAAAACTTACACCACGAAATACAGGAAGTAAATAATTGTAATAAAACTTATCCACCTGTTAAGTGACTTAGAGCTTCAGTATCATTGAATGGGGGCAATACAAATCGAGATTAAAGGTAACTTCGGTTTTTGACAGGAGAAATCTGGAGTGCCCGCCGCGGTTAATTTGTACTCGGAGCTGGGGCCCGTTTCTCGAGAGTTCCGAAAACTTTTCGGACCCAAAAAGCCATTTGTAAAACTGCCAACCGCTTGTTTTGGAAAGGCAATCTTTTAACATGTTTTCAATCTTAGCTAAAAGAAACATGTTTGTGAACTATATGATGACTTAAATCCTCTCCGTTCTTGAGCTGCAAAGGGAATTGTGACACCCGAAAATGGCCCGTAAAGTTTCGGGACTCTCGAGAAACGGGCCCCTGGAGAGAAGGAAGCCTCTATCGGACGGAGCCTATAAAACTCGTGTTCCAAACAATTTCAGTTTACCAGGAATATTTTTATTAGCAATTAACCTCACAAACACTGTAACATTAGGCTAACACATGCAAGACAGGTCCGCCGGTATATGCGAGAAAACTGTTCCATAAAATCACCTTTTTTCTTTTCGCGGCTCTTACAACCTTTTAAGCTACTCTGGATTAAAGAGGTTGCAGATTCTTTAAGACGCGAAATCTCTCCTGTAGATGTCATCGACGCTTATATGCAGGACCGGAATTTCTACTGCGCAAGCGTGAAGACTTGTGTAACAGCGAACTAGTTGCAAAAGCATTTTTTGTCTTCCCTGAGCTGTGAGCCATTACTTCACAAACAACTTTTTTATGCGGCTGAATGTTACTGTCAATTAATGACCTTTGTAAGGCGAATCATCTAGTCCTGGTACTATTGCTTCCCATATTTCAAGACTGTCTGACGGAATGCTGACTTCAATTCCATGAGGTTTTAAGGATTGCAGCTGAGTAAGTTCTTTTTGTACCCTGTTTCATGTTACAAAAAGAAAAGTAGGAAAGCCAAAGATGAATGGATTTGAAAGCGTTTAACTGCACATACATGCTTCGCAAGGCTGTCACTCCTGAACCCGGGAAAGAAAAATCATAATCCGTCTAAGAAACTTCAGTATTTGAGCATTTTATCGGTATATAATTTATCTGATCTACAAATTCAGCAATCTCTCTTGCATTTATGAGCAACAAGACTGAGACCAGTATAACACTGTAAATAGAAATGAACTTTAAAGCTAAGACGTTCTTTCCTTCCGTTTTTAAAAACTTTTACCTGCACATCGATTGCAACAATTCAAACTACAGTTCAGTATTCTCCTCACCTTTCTAGAATCGCTTGTGTCTGGTTGAATAGGTGCAAAGTGAAACCTAAAACTTGCAATAGGAACAGCGTTAACTTCTCACCTGGAAATGTAATCTCTTCGTAAACTCATTGTATCCTAAAACTAGATGCTTCTGTGAAGCATACACTGGCTTGCCTGTGGTACGTGCTACAGAAAATCAGAAGGCACTGAATTGTGTGGTATTGAAATACAGCATTCCAGTCTCTGAAGAATAACAAATAAAAGAGAAGCGAGAAACATTGGCTTCTGGGCTGACATGTTGATAATTTTCAAGTTCCCTCACAACTTCTTTTCACCACAAGTGTGCCCTATGAGCATCCGAAAGTTTTGTAATACTAAACTTCACTGAAGTCAAGCCCTGTTT
>NC_090886.1:45358213-45363213 GCF_036669925.1 Montipora capricornis
ATCCGGTTCTAACAAAGAAGTAAAGTTAGCGCACTTGAATTGTGCAGCTTGAGGGCCAAGATGTCAGAACTTAGAAGCTTGCAACTATTGTGGAGATTCGAGATCCTTGCAGTTACGGAGACTCATCTCGATAAATCTATCTCTGATTCGGAAATTGTTACTTCTGGTATGAAGTTTGTGTACTATATTATGCTGAACATTTACGAGCTTTTCATCTCAAAGATCTATTCACAAATGGCGTTGAGGCAGCATGGTTGCAGGTCAATTTTCAGGGATCGTTCGTGCTGTTATCGGTGGTCTACAGACCACCTGATGCTAGCCAATTCTTCGATTTAATCAGATCCCCTCTGGAAAAGGCCTGGTTAAAAACATGGAATATGGTAGGGGACTTTAATTGCGACTTAAATTTTTCGAATGACGATTGTGGGCTGAAAACCAACGCAGGAAAGTTATGTTCAATTTTCGAAATGTTCAACATGTAAAACATCGTGACAGAAAACACGAGAGTTACATCAACATCGTGCTCTTTGATAGATCTAATTGCTACGACGAGAAAAGATCTCATTAGCACCTCTGGAGTCTTCCCTCTGGGAATTTCTGACCATCACTTGGTTTACGCCATAGCCCTAATCGGCTAACTCAATGTTGTACCCAATTCAAACCCTTTGGGAGTAAAACGTTTTGTTTCAGGTATTTCCATATCATTTAAATATGAATGCTACATTATAATGCAAATACAATACACAAAGAATCTTAATCTCGGGAGATTTGAATTGGGTACAACATTGAGTTAGCCGATTAGGTATATTATGAGCCTAAAGAACAAAAGACCGCCTCCTAAATATATTAAGACAAGAAATTTTAAGAAATTAAACTTGGGCAATTTTAGACGGGACAGCTTTTGATGATCCAGACTCGATGTTTTGCGGACGTGGCAAACATTGTTTATTATAATTAACCTCTGTGACGAACACGCTCCTTGGAAAGAGCTAAAGATCAGAAGCTGGTCCGCACCCTGGATAGATAAGGACATTCGCTGCAATGTTAACAGCAGGTTCGAGCTTTTTAAAGCAGCCGTGTCAACGAAATGCCCTGTGTTGTGGGGGGCAAAAATATAAAAAATCTCATAACGAAGAAAAGCTAAGGCAAGTTATTTCAAGAAAATGTTCGAAGAGGTGAAGAAATCGAGCGCCTACTGGAACCTGATCATCATCATCGGCCGGCTGCTGCGTAGGCGACTGTAAGCTTTCTCCAGCCCTTCCTGTCGTTGGAGAGGTCGGCTATTAGGGATCCGGAGCTTAAGCAAGGACGACGACGACGGTTATACGAGAACGCTACATAACAATAGGTTTAATTTGCAAAAACAATGCTTCTGCACGACCTGCACGTGCGTTTTACATTTCGATACACTTCTTTGCCGTTCTCGTCTTGACAACGACGTGAAATGATCAAATTTGAGGTTGTGTTGAGGACGAGAGCACCTGACGATGAATTTTCAATTTTCTCTCTTAATATCCATACCGTTCTCACCAATTTTATTCTTGAAATGTGGAGTCGCATTTTCCATGCCGAGCGACTTGGAGTAATCACAAAATTATTACAGTAACGGGAAATAATAGGGAGCTTTAGCAACGACGAAGGGAACGGCAACGAGAACGTCATGTAAAAACATAAATTCACGTTATTGCGATCACTTCGCGACTATTCCAAGCCTTTTAATATGGCAAAGGTGTTTCAGTCCCTCAGGAATGAAACCGTTACGAGCGCCGCTTAATTTAGGGGAGAAAAATGAAAATTTATCTCCAGGTGCTGACGTTCTCCATAACACTTCAAACTTGGTAATTTCACTTTGTTGCTTTGCTGACGACGGCAAAGAAATGGACAGAAATGAAAAACGCACGTGCAGGGCGTGCGAAGCTATTGTTTTTGCCCACTAAATATGCAAATTTGTGACGTTCTCGTTGCCGTCGCCGTTGTCGTTGCTAAAGCTCCCTAATATCTTCAGACAACGTTCTCGTAGCTGTCGTCGTCGTCCTTGCTCATGGTTCCTATTTGCTTGGACGTCAACTGTCCATCGTCATCTCCGAGGAGGCGTTGGATGTACTGATGATAGGATGTACTTTGTCGTCCCGGCCTGCGTCTGCCATGAGAGGGAAGTATAGAGCATATAGATTGGTTGGCTTATCCTCAGACTTGCGCAGTATATGACCTAGGAACTTGCGCTGCCTTGTTCGCACCTGCTCGATCAGAGGCCTTGTCTTTGTTATTTCGTAGACACTGTCATTAGAAACCTGATCAAGCCTTTTAATTCCAAGAAAAATAAGGTAGCATGACGTGGCAAATGAATAGATCTTGCTTTCCATATCGTTGGAAATCACCCAGGACTCGCAACCATAGAGAAGGATGGTCACACAGGAAGCCTTGAAGAGTTTGAGCTTGATTGAAACAGGCGTTCCCGAACTACGCCAAAGATGCTCTAGTTTCCAGAAGGCGGTCCATGCCAGAGCTTTTCGACGTTTGAGGTCATTGCTACTTGGCGCCATCATGAAACCCAGGTATTTGAAGGGAATAGGGCTACAAGTCGCGCGAAACACAAAAGCACTATCGGTCCCGTTAGAAGAAATGATGGCAGCTTAGCTTTGTCTGACAAGGAGAAAGCACAGTTGATAAATTCTTAGGCTTAACTGCAAAATACCCTACCATTTTGAAGCTGCACCTCTAAAGAGGCTGGATACGCGGATACCACCCTTCCCCAAGTAAACTCCTAAGTATATTGTGAAGCGGATACGCGGATACGCAGTCTTTTGCCTAGTTCCCAGTATCCCCGATTCGCAGTACAACCGGCCCCTGATGAAAATGCATAATGTTGTTCTTAAACCACGATGCTCGAGCGAGACAGAATGATGTATAACTTGTTGTGGTGCCTTGCCGGCCTTACCAACTAAATAAAGATGAAGGTGAACTGCTTTGAGATTTATTTGTATGTATTTCTGGCCCTTAAGCACGATGCTCGATCGAGCGAAACAAGAGCGCTACTTTCATTTTACGGTTCGGTTAACCCCACTTTTTACGCCATCATGTGATGAGTATATCACTCGTTTACTGATTAAGCCTAAGCGCTTGGTTCAGTGATTAGGCCTAAACACTCCCTTTTTTGTGGTAGTGCACTGTAAGTGCTTAGGGTTAGGGTTAGGGCACTGTAAGTGCACTACACACTGTAAGTGCACTACACACTATGTCACCAGGTGGTATGAGTGTCCAGTGTAAGAACCTAAGAGTGTAAGAGTGTAAGTCCGTGGTGACAATAGGCCCGCAGCGCGTGCATAACTCACGAACATAAACAGGTCTGTTGAAAGCGTGCTTGAGTTTCAACAAAATGACCTCCAAAATTGGCAAGAATTTGTGAC
Organism: Montipora capricornis; assembly: GCF_036669925.1. Taxonomy (NCBI): domain Eukaryota; kingdom Metazoa; phylum Cnidaria; class Anthozoa; order Scleractinia; family Acroporidae; genus Montipora; species Montipora capricornis. The sequence continues at coordinate 45,361,621 of NC_090886.1, forward strand.
GCTGATGAATAATAAAGCAGCTGCTATTTCCAAAACGATGGAATTACCTGGTGATAAATAACCTAACCTAGGAGAGTAAATTTTGGACTTTGCAGAAACAATGGTCAACCTCAACAGATGGGCGATTGTGATCTTTTTGTTGAATTCGCACATTTCTTGTCAATCTTTAAAACACTTGAAAGAGAAAAAACCAAACTAACAAAACAAAATCCGGTGGCTTGCCATCATTTTGACACAGATGTATCCTTTGTTTCGCAGTAAACATGCAAGGTAACATGAAAACGGCGCCCGCTGAATTCGATGTCACTTTCGATTTTGCGATTTACTTGAGCAGCCAAAAGTATGATAGAAAAATTGAACGTAGCAAAAATCTCCCAAAATGTTTTTCGCCGAAAGTAATTTTGTATATTCGCGGTTCAAGATTTATGTTGTTTTCACGTCGAAAATGTCGTTGCTGATGGCAAAAATTATATTTCATTCTCGATCGACACTTCCTGAAAACTTGCTTCTGCTCTTCCTAAAAACTGTGTATCAATATTTGTTATGTATAAAGCAAGCTAACAAAATCTATACCTTGCTTAGTTTGCATGTTTGAGTGTTAGAGTAGAATTTTCAGTGCTATGTTTCTAACTAGGCAAGTGGTACATTTTGAGGGCGCCCATCCAGATACTAACCCTGCTCGACAGCGCTTGACTTCCGTACAAAATTGTCTTGGAAAGATGTCGAAAACTCAGATACGCTTAAACTTGAGGTGCAAAGAAGGGAACTTGAAAATGAGAAACATGTCACCTTCGAAGCCAATGTATCTCGATTCCCTTTTACTTTCTTCAATCTTTCTCGGTTTAGTATTTTACAAGTACAACTGTAACCACATGTATTCTCAGGGCCCGGCTATTTAAGTAAGACATCTACCATGACACTCCTCTGATTTATGGTACCAAAACAATACCGTGTACAATTAGAGCTGCATATTACGCAAAGACAAATCTTGAATCTCCTGGAAAAGAAAACGCATCTCAATTGACAATTATGGAATAAAAAGCTGTGTACGTTACTGCACTACCACATGTACGCATTGCGTGCCTATTTTCTAATTCTAGCTTTCATTTTACGGTTCGGCTAACTCAATTTTTTACGCGATCATGGAAAGAGTATATCACTCGCTCAATGATTAAGCCTAAGCGCTTGGTTCAGTGATTACTTAGGCCTAGGCACTCTTTTTTTTTCTAATTCTAGCTTTCATTTTACGGTTCGGTTAACTTCACTTTTTACGCTGTCATGTGAAGAGTATATCACTCGTTCAATGATTAAGCCTAAGCGCTTGGTTCAGTGATTAGGCCTAAGCACTCTTTTTTTCTATTCTAGCTTTCATTTTACGGTTTGGTTAACTACACTTTTTACGCGATCATGTGAAGAGTATATCACTCGCTTACTGATTAAGCCTAAGCGCTTCCTTGAGTAACTTCACAACATACTTAGATGTTTACTTGGCGAGGGGTGGTATTTTCGACTGCGTATCCGCGTATCCACGTATCCACTTCAAAATATACTTAGAAGTTTACATGGCGAGGGGTGGTATTTTCGGCTGCGTAT
>NC_090886.1:45365713-45378213 GCF_036669925.1 Montipora capricornis
ATAAGGCAAATAATAACATTCTTCCAGACTGCCTTTCTAAGAACATCTTAATCTTCAGAAAGAGAGAACGTTCTTACTCATTACGTGGACAGAATATAGCTTCGATCCCGAGATACAATGGTAGATTATTGAGGGACTCTTTAGTCTTTCGTGGGTCAGCCCTCTGGAATTTGGTTAACTGTAATGATAAAATTGACAATTTTACTTTTAAGGAAATCAAAAAACGACTTATTACCAAAGAATATTTGAAAGACTTTTTCTTCGACAGCTCAACTGCCTCCACTTCCCCCAATTAGAGACAGTGATTACGTATATTTTAGAATTTAAGGTATTAGATAATGCCTTGTCCTTAGCTTATTAATTTTACTTTAAATATTTAACATGTAATGTTATGTATTTTATATTTTATATTTAATATGAATCGATATACGATAATTAATGTACTTTATTATTTTTATGTATTCTTAATTCATATTTCTAGGTCTTAGATTAAATACTTGTACACACAACCCCACAAGCTTGGCAGATTTAACTCTTATCGTGTATAAATAAAGGCTTTATGTTATGCTATGTTATGTTATGTTATGTTATGTTATGTTATGTTATGTTATGTTATGTTATGTTAATGGGACGTGCATGAGCTTCATTCACTGATGTAGGAAGTTCTGACAAAACCAATGAAATTTTCTTCAATAGTCATTGTTGGTCATCAGAGGTTGAGCGTCTCGATCCTTGTAAATCAGAAATAGACCGTCAAGGGTGATAGAAAGTTAATAAACGGGTTGTTTTCGACCTTTTTCAGTGATAAAATGATTGATGACTTTCGTTTTTCGGGATGCCACGGGAACGAATTCTTCACGTTGCTGTCTCAAAAGAATGGCATACCTGTACATACCATGGGTGCAGTCTACGCCTCAAAGCATCTTGAGATTGGTAAACGCCTGTCTGACTATGGTGTGCAAAGTGAATCCAATTTATACTTCATCCCATGGCTACTGGATGACTCAAGTCAAGATTCAAGCATTCCCCCGGGGCAAGTGCTGGATGATGCGGTGGAACTGTGTGATGCTCCGGATATGATCACGTGGGACGATGATCCTGAGAACAAGAGAGCGAAGATTCCTTGCGGGCATGCTAAAAGTATGGAGTGATATTGGTGAAATTAAGCTCGCGGCGTTTTTGAGCCACGGACAGACACCGGAAATGAGCTGTTTACCCCTTTGACTTGTCTGCTCACAATCACATTTGTATTTCTTAGTATAGCTTCTATATTAGAGAAGTTCAGTTTCAAAATCTGTGAGAGACCAGCTACTGTCCTGGCATGCGATATGTTCAATAGTCCATTTTACAGTTGTGTGCTTAGTAACCTGGCCTATGAATGAAAGTGAGGCTGGAGTTAACCTTGTTTTGATAGAAACCTCACTGCTTTTCTTATGTAAATTATTACTACTTACAACAACATCATTAACTCAAGAAAAGGAGGGAGGTTTTGTATCATAACAAGGTCAACCCCAGCCTCACTTTCATTTAAAGGCCAGGTAACTAAGCACACAACTGTGAAGAGGTCTATTCCGGCTGCGGTTCGTGGCTCAAGAACGTTGCGTGCTTATTCCTTACGTAACATTGCTAACAATATCTTTTAAGACTGAAGGTTAAAAAGGTAACACCATTCGTCATAAAATTTATGTTGAAGTTGACAAAACCGTGCTTACCATATCCAAAGAAAATGTCCTATGTCCTCGCTTATTTGAATCACAAAATATATTCGCGGATGGGTCAATTTCTTTGAAATTTGAAAGGGTGATTGCCAAAAAATAGAGAAAGGATATTTGCTACAAAATAGAGAAAAGATATTTGCTACTACAACTGTAGTAAAAATTCCTGTGTTTTGCAAGAAAATGCGACGAAGCGGTTAAATGCCATTTTTCTTTCGTGGTGTATGTGATGTTTATGTTGTCTTTGTTCAGTATGCAAATTTTGACAGAGAACATTAAATTCTAAAACAAATACTACTGAAAAATCGTTAATAATCGTTATTCTCAGCGTTTAGTTAAACATAAAAGATGCAACGCTTAGCGAGAAATATATATGTTATTTGCCAGCTGAGAGATCCGTATAGCGAAAAACTGTGACCGAGGTCTTGAAAATGCTGCCCGTGGGTGCAGGCCGAGGGCAGCTTTTTCAAGACCGAGGTCACAGTTTTTCGCTCTTCGGACGGACCCTTAGCTAGTAAATAACTTATTTATTTTTTCCCCTCTCTCCCTTCCTCTCTGAAATCACTTTTTAAATTGTTGTATTAAAGCGACTTACAAACTGAACTTTTCAAAGAGAAATATTTTAATTTGAATTATATTTCCAAACCTCCTGTCTAATAAAGAGTAACTTCTGTATGGAACGGATTCCGCCATCAGCGGGCCGGATGAGACAATTCCGCCCGCTCCTGGAACCAATCAGATTGCAGGATTTGTTGAATTCCGCCCGCACACGCCCTGCAAAAAAAAGAAAAAAATTATGTCACTATTTTGAAAAAAAATTCGCGGGAAATTTGTTAGGAAGAAAATGAGCTTTAGGAGGGAGGGCGTATGTGAGCCTTAACGCGAAGGAATCCCAAATGTACCTCTTATCGGCTTTCAGGGAAGTGCAAGGATGCAGGGTCAGGTAGATACAAGAAAACGGTTGTAAATCATCCAGTCTTAACTGCATTTCAGGTAATTCTCTGATCTTCGGTTAATCCGGACAACGAACTTACTCCCATTCTTTTACCTTCAGCTCCAAAGTCTTTAACAGCGTACTGTCGCAGCATTTTGGACGCAAGTCACTCTCGGTTTCTGTGCCCATATATAAGCGAAGATCAACCTCCGGTTTATTGTGGTGTGGAATGGAATTACGTAGACGTCAGGCGCCTCGCTGTATTGACTGAGGAAGAAGTTGCTGAGTTTGAGAAGAAAGTCTCAAAAAATTACTTAATCAAGGCCATGGGAATCCAACAGTGCCCAAAATGCAACTCATTGGTTGAGCGTATCAACAAGAAGGACATCAGAGTTGTGTGTCCATTGTGCACTAAAAATGAAAAAGCGCAGTACGAATTTTGTTAGCATTGTGTCCATAAATGGAGGAATACCTCAGATATTAATTAAGAAGGACTGTCTTCTTACAGAATTGCAACAAAGATCGCAATAAGTTCAAATTTTCTTAAAATCTAGTTTAGAAACTTGCATTTTCGACTCATATCGGCGTTTAAAAATTTTTGCTTAAAGCCCTTATGTTCTCTATTCAGAACCGCCCTCAAGCTCTGAGATCACTATTCACCATCCGCTACCAGTTTATTTCGGAGTGAAACCAGCTCTTCGGACACCAAGTGGAAAACGATGCCGAAAATCGCGCACGGTGTTCACTGACTTACAGCTGAGGGTCTTGGAGAAAATCTTTTCGGAACTAAAGTATCTGGACTCTACAAACCGCGCCAAGCTGTCGCATGATCTGGGATTGAACGAAGCGCAAGTCAAGACCTGGTTCCAGAACAGAAGAATGAAGTGGAAAAAGATAGAAGCAAAAACTGAAAAACCAGACAGCTCAACTGTGGCAAAGAAAGCAGACAAGACAGCATTTAAACAATTTTTTGGCGCGAAGAATTGACATACTAGGGTACGAAGATTATGAAAACACTTTCGCATTAATGGAGTCCGATTGCACGTTAAGATTTGGCCGCTTGAGGCTCTTATGAAAAGCATTTTGTATATTTAACAGTAAAATTTGTTTCTGCATTTAGTAGGTCTCTACATTGAGTAAGTTTCTGCTTTAGTAGGTCCCGAGAGATCATCCCGTGCACGTTCTTGTAGTGTCTGATCGTGTTTGACTACGGAGGAGGATTCATTTGTTGTTTGTGTCCTTTTGCATGATTATGTAAATCTTGTCGAGAAGACAAGGTAAGGCATTTTTGTTCGATTCATGTTCTTTGTTTTCGATTCCTAAATACGTTTGCAAATTCCCATACAGACGCTTATAATTTTGACTGATCGTGATACTCAAATTACATCGTTAGCTTGGGGTACCTTTGTTGCCACGAGTAAGAAAATAATCATCAGCAATATCGCAAAAATAGGAGGACAAACCATGTAGATCAGCGCGCGTAGTTTGGTGATAATCAATTAATATCAGGAAGATTAAAAGTCCTCAAGTAGAATTGTAGTATTATTTCCAGATTGATCGACCAAGGCCAATCACTTGTCTAATTCTTTCAGATAAGATAAATCGAAAGATAGAGGTCTGTAGAAAACTCCAACAAGTAGTCTTGTGAGTTGATTTGGAATAGTGATTTCGCACCTCAGAAGTTTGCAATTAGTTTCAAGGTTTTGTCTCCTAGTACACTCTAAGCGTTGATTACATGCTAGAAGAACACCTCTGCCATTACGAGAACGATCACTACGAAATACTTCGCATGACTTGGGAAAGATTTCACTGTTGCCAATCGTAGAGTCCAACCATGTCTCGGTGACAGCAATTAGATCATAATCAAAGGTTGCCAAACGAACTCTAAGGTCCCTTTCTTTATTCACAATGGCCGTTTTTATACTAGAGACGTCATCATCCGTCCAGACGAATTATGCTTCTCTCATGGAATCCGTCTTACGTAAAGACGGGACGAACTATATGAGACGCATAATTCGTCTACGACGAACTTGGGCAAACATTTTTTCTGCGGCTGTAAAATTCGTCTGATTTAAAGACGGGCACAAGACGCAAAACATGGAATAATTCGTCTCGACGAAGTGTCCACTTTAGTGCGTCTTCGAAGACGCACTAAACTGGATACTTCGTCCAGATGCATAATGCGTCTTGTGCCCGTCTTTATACTAGACGAATTTAACAGATGCAGAAAAAATGTTTGCCCAAGTTCGTCCCACTAATAATGCGTCTCTAGTATAAAAACGGCCAATGCTTCGAGCGTTAGAGCGACTTTCGTATGACCTTGAAAAATAAACGTAACAACAGAATGTAAACAAAAATGCGAAACATTTCATTGGCTAATCGAACAGAAACAAACGAACGCGAATTTTCATTGGCTTCGCGAACGCGGATGCAAAAAATGTCATCTCTCCATGGAACTTTCTGGAAAGCGATCAGCACTTCGCTTTGACGTCATTTGAGATGCAGTAATGAGATTGGGCAATCGAACTGTTTACTGTCCATATTAGGAGTTTCCTTGGCGGGAAAAGGAGAAGCTTTGATTTAATCTTGCCAGAGGTTGGTCCGTGAAACAAAGTGCGAACACTTTTTCAAGGTCATACGAAAGTCGCTCTAAACGTTTTGCATTTTTGTTACGTTCTGTTTTTACGTTTTTTTTTCAAGGTCAAACGAAAGTCGCTCTAATCGTCAAGAAAGACAATTTGGCTTTACGTTCGACCTGGCCATTAGTTTGCTGAGGACCCGGGTTTGATAGAATATCACCACGGGCAAGCAAATAAACCTCAGCGGCAAGAGATAGTCTTAGAAGCCTGATTAATGCAGTGGTTTTCGTCCCCGTGGGGACGAACGCCATTTTCGACTTGCCATGTGGATACTTGTAGATCGAAGAAAGAATCTTGATATTAGAAAAAGTAATCAAGTTACCAGCATACCAACTTGTTATATTGCTATCCGACAAGATATCAGACTTGTTTGTAGTATCTGGAGGATGGAACGAAGTTCTGATATTGAAAAAAAAAAAAGGAGAAGCGTGACCTCCATGCGAGCACGACCGACCGCCATAAGCCTGTCCTGTGGTCTCGCGGCTGGAAGAAGACAATAAGAAATCTAGGAAAACAACATCCTCGCAGACTGACATGTTTGCGACCAAGGATTAAATTTTCAGATATAGGCGATTGAGCAATGCGCTTTTAATGATCAGTAAAGATGTCTTGGGTGATTTCCAAAATAAGAATGTGTTTCAGGCCTACGCTAATGGAAACAAAAATACAACAAAGACTTCCTAATTTCATATTGTACTCTGAGTCATTATGCGCACACTACGCGGGCCTATTTAGTTGCCAGAGGGTCTTTTTTTTTTTCAAATTTATTGATCTTTAAATATCAAAAATAACAAAAAAGAACAAAGAAAAACTGACAAAAGAGAGAAAGAAGACCACAAGGCGAGGTAACAGGACCTAAAGTCCCATGCAGGGCACCTCCCCACTATGATAGAATATCCGGCAATCTAATGTCATTTAGTTAAACCACTGTTGCCAATGGCAACCACAACTGCAAATAAAATTCCGTGAGCATGTTTATTGATCTTTGTATACCCTAGCAATATAGGTCTTGAAGGACTTAGTAATTTTTGACTAAGGAAATTTCCAGGTGTAACGATTTGCATATTAATGAAGGGGTAGTTTCTAAAGAAACTGTGGCGCTGCGTCGGTGGGGAAGTAGTATACAAAAATTTGGTTTTATCAACGGAGTTGACAATCTCGTACCCAGAGTCCTCGGGCTTCTTGGTCAGCGGGTGAGCGCCCGGAGAGACTCTGGGATAATCGACTCCATTTTCCCAGAAAACGTGGGTTCCGGTCTTATTACGTATGCTTGAGAGTAACCGGAAACAAAAAAGAGAGAACCGTAAACAGTAGAAATGGCGGGTTGACATTGTTCGAGAAACAAGAATTTTAGCCTTACACAAAAAGAAAGTGGAGAAATGTTCATTGGCTTGCTGTAAGAGCAAATGAAGATGAAACCTCTGACGCTTTCGGTAAGTGTATTTTTAGTGCTTCAGCGTACATTCCATCCTTCAGAATGCCATCGTGCAAGCAACAAGATCGACAATTTTTTTGTGGAAACGACACAATTGCCCTCTTCTACTACAATTGGATGTTTCCGTAATTCTGAATGGCTTCGACAAGACCTTATTCCACGGATTTCTCCTCAAAGAGACTGGTGTAATGTTTTCCCACGGTACTTTTGCAACAGCAACAGTGATCACGCGTGGGAAAATTCCCGTGCGGTATAAGACAAAATTCAAATCTCGTCGTTTTGTTATTTTTGTGATTTATATATTTCTGAGGTAGAAAAAATCAAACAGCACTGAAATTAGTTTTAGATTTTGAATCTCCCTCCAAATTCTGGGGCTTCCGAATTACTTACCGATTTCCTGTAGGACTGTCATTGTTACGCAAGCGGCCAATCAAAAATATAGTTCAAGTCGATTATCCCAGAGTCTCTCCGGGCGCTCACCCACTGACCAAGAAGCCCGAGGACTCTGGGTACGAGATTGCGGAGTTGATAATGTAAATTGGCCACCGTACAGAGATTCTAAAAGCTTATTAGGTTCCATCTTAGGTTCATATTAGGTTCCATCTTTTAACACTACGAATGAAAAAGGACGACAGATAAGTAGTCGAATTACAAAAAGGCATCTGTAAATGCATCACATCAGTACACTGGGATCGCCGACTACCATCGTTAAAGGATATCTTTTGGGGGAAGAAAGACTCGTCAACAATCCTGCTGTTTCACTTCTTTATTTGGCATTCTCGGGTCGATGTTACAACTCTCGTTCAACTAGTTCTCACTCTTAACTCTATTTTGTGAGCCATACAGCACCCTTTTTTTGTTCGTGGTCTGACTGATCAATAAAGTACCAATCACACGTCAAAATGACGCTTGCCGGACGCACTACGCCTGCGCGTCAGGGCATTAACATATTTTTTCACAACAAAGAAAATCGTTTGTGTCGACAGTATTTTACACGTTTGTCAACATTAGATTAGCACGATCGGTGTATGAAAAGTTACAAAAATTACAAGAAACCAGTTACAATATCTAGAATCAAGTTACACAGTAACCAAAAATGACGATTTATGATTGTTGCATAACAGAGTCAAAACAATAGACAAAAAAAGGAAAGGACGAGCATAAGCGGTGCCTTTTCCATAATTTATCTGGCATACGTGTTCCAGGAAGAACGGAACTCAACAATAATTACGATTACAGGTGCTATTTTTAATTACTTTAAAATATTAGATTAAAAACACTTATTGAAACTCAAAAGAGACTGCTGTTATTATGAATCCGATCTGGAACCTCGAGAACAAGTCAAAACTGGTAAGACGAGAACAGAAAATAAGTTGCTTCCAGAAATATATCTTGTCCTTATTTGTCCTTGGACAAATTACACAAATAACCGTTAGTGGTACCAAAAACCAATTTGAATATTCCTTATAAAAAAACGTAGTTGGCCTAGCGTACCAAATACCTTTCTAGAACAGCAGTTCCAAACTAAATTCATGACCTTAGGAGAAGACACATTCTGATCGCAACTACCAAAGAGCAAACAGAGCCTTAGGAGCACGTTTCTCATAAGGGTCAATTAGCAATGTTGCTTGGAAACTGCCAAAAAAAGTGAAACCAATAACCTTTTTTAATATCCCTTAATTTAGTATGAAAACACTAACCCATTCAAAAGACCTTAACAATAAAAGTACCGCCACTTATGAGGCGAAGCAATTTGCTTAAATGATTTTATCTATAATCGTCGTTATCCGGCAAGGCAAAGCAACTTAATCAAACAACCATAGCTACAATTTTCATCGTTTAACACCATCATTTACAATCTTAACAAAACTAATATCAATTATTTAACTTAGCCGTATATAGATGGCCTTATCAGGAAATACTAAGTCCTAAACCTCTCGGTACATAGGGAAGAGGCAAAATGTTCAGTTGAATGCGGTGATACACAGAAATGTTTTACTTGAGCTTCATTGAACTTAATTTGACATGGTAAATTTTGGCTTTACAAAATAGCTTATCAGCTGGCAAATGAGATATGTGTTTACCCATCAGGGACTTTCGTGTTAATTTAAACTCTAGCGTCCTGGTGCCGGTTGCTCCAAGCCTGGTTAGCGCTAGCCGTTGGTTAAGAGGTGTCAAAACCTACAGGTTTCGATGGTATTTAACGCTGGTTAGTGCTATCCACGCTTCGAGCAACCCAGACCAGTTGATCAAAACTAATTAACACTAGTCCATGATTAAATATCAAACCAAGGTTTGGAATTTGCTCGCCAAAAAAAAAGCCTTTAACAATCTAATTTTATGCTTAATCATAACCACTGCAATTTTCTCAACTTTGATTGGTGCATTAACTGCTTTATATTTCAATAATTATTGTGTAGGGTTGTAATCGGACAGTTGGCAGTCGTATCATCCAATTGGGTCTGTAATCATACTCGTGATTAAACAAATTGGACTCCCGCTGCGCGGTCGTCCGATTTTGTTAATCACTCGTATGATTACAGACCGAATTGGACTCCACTCAGTCCTATTACCGTTATTAATTAAGGACAAGAAAACAGTCTAACTCAAGATCGTGCGGAAACAATTTTCATATTGGTAAATAAACTGAAAAAAATCGGCCTGATTTTCCGTGCTAATCCAGGATTAGCTAAATCCGGCTTTGAAGAACTGGGCACAGTTTTAGAAACTAGGCCACACTAATTTCATCACTTTTCAAATACGAATACTTCTATCTCACTTGCAGCAAATTGGTAATTTCCAACCAAAAAGTTGTTTGCGTTTTGGCCTTCAGGGCACTTATAACAATTGTTTGGGCTCGCATAATTAGTATTCGACTGATTCGAATTGTTGCCGATGGAAAGGTCGAAATACGAGTTAGGTGTGTTGCTGCCAAAAACAGGACCATAGCTGGTACTACAGTAAATTGCTGAGCCCTCTTTTCCTGGAATCAGAGGCAGCTTTGCGGGCTTCAATCCACTTGGGTTAACCAAACTGAACAGGAAGGAATTAGGATCTCTTTTGTAAATACCAGAGGCTGCTGCTGACAAAGAAAAAAGAATCATTTGTCTGTCGAAAAAGACATTGAAAAAACGGGGAGAGAGAGAGAGGGGAGGGGTGCAAGGGGCAGTCGCTTCCGCAAACTTCGCAGGAAGTCGTTAAAAACAGCAAATTGTCACCCAAACCATGGACTCGACTCTTGCGCTCAGGAGAACTCAATTTTTTTTCCGAATATCCTGGAGTAATCCATTGATAAATCATGTCTTCAAGGGGCCCGTTTTTATTTGATCTAAGAAAAATACAGCTGAAATTCGAATCAGTGTTCTGAAGGCCGAACTGTAAGCACCAGTTCAAGCGATGCTGCGTTGACCAACTTGGAAACGTTTGTCAAAGCGAGCAAACTTCATCACACCCGAAGCGATATCTCTTTTCTACTTTATAGAATTGTTGATTTAGGAAACCGAGCTCAAGAGCACAATCTTTGCTTCTGAGGTATCCTCGGTTTAAGCAGCAACATTACGGGATAAAATTTGGGTACAGGACAAGGCTCAAAGACAGGTGGTGTAGTTTTGAAAGTCTTGTAACTGACGCAATTTTAAAACTTTGAATAACAAAAGTGAACAGTAAAATACGACGTTTCGACCAGTCTTAGGTCACTGTCAAGTAAATGTTATGAATAAAAGATATTATGTTTACATACGAGTAGACAGCGTGTTACTGCTAAGCCATGGCCCAGTTGGGTTGCTCTTAACCTTGGAGCATGTGTACACAGGCGAAAAGCTCGAGGCTACCTTGTTAAAACACGTAGTTCGCAGTTCTCGATCTCACGGCAGTCAAAGTGGCCTTAACCAGTTTCAGCAAACCTGAGGGAATGTCTTACGAGGAGGATTACCCCTACACCAATGATTCACGTAACCGCTATGTTATGGTAAAACTCTAATAACTGCTTAACAAGATGCAGAGTTTTCAAGCAAGCAACCGTGTACAACCGTGTACAATAAATTGAGACACTTGACAATTGATTTAGTAATTTATATTTCGGCTGGCCAAACCAGCCTTCTTCAGGTAGAATGAGAGTTTACATTGGATTGCTTCTATGTTCATCTATATATATGTATATAGTAAATGGATGTCGACGTGATACTGGAAAAAACGTGATAAAATATGGCAATTACAACTAATTTGAATTCAAATAGTAAAAGAGTAACGGAAATAATAACAGAAGATGCTGGAAATAATAAACTGAAAACTAATATGTTTCTTCGAGGATATTTAGACCGTTGGGATCAATTGTCCTGCCTTTTGAAATTGAAAAAGCTTCCGCTGGCCTTCACGGATTGAGTTTCTGTTGGAAAATATTTTTTCGATAGGAATTAATTGCATGTCGATAGAAATGTTGTAGGGGGAAGAGAGAAAATGTTCTGCGACTGTGGAGGGTTTAGATTTGGTGTTAGGGTTCTCTACAGTGCGGCGATGTTCATTAAAGCGGTCCTTTAAACGTAATTTCTGTGACATAATAAGTTACCATGGCAACAAAATGTTCATCTTAAAAACCCCTAAATTTGTTCTTTAACCATTATATCTCAAAAATGAACTTGGTGACCCCCATTTTTTATTGCTGAAAAGTGATTATCTTTGATTATTGTTAGAGCCGCGCTTTGCTTTATTCATTTGAAATGTACATTTCTATTCTTGACGCCAACTTCAGGGATCCATATTCATTTTCGTCAAAGTCGTCGGGCAAGTACGTCATATGACATACTTGCCCGGACAAATTTTGGGTTGCCCGGGCAAAAATGCGTAAGTATACTCTATAGAAAATGGTCGATAAAATTACTTGTAACTTGGGCATTTTGACTCCGGAGTATTACGTTATTTGCACCGTGGGAACCCGATTGACAGTGGTCCATATCTGCCACAACAAAATGTACTTGATTGTTGCTTACAAAGTTACGATTCAACGACCCAAAACTTTCGACGTTCGTGTCTAGTGTCTTCCTTTTCAATATGCTACCAAGATTTTGTTTTCCAGTTCGTAAGCAGCAGGTTCTCTTCCACTTGTTTTTCGTTTTGCCGGCGGCGGCGAAACACCTTGCAAGTAACGCCACACTATCAACTGAGACCACGAGTCACCCTTTGCTCTTTTCCTTGCTAACAATCATGTCAATGCTGAGATACATGAAAATTGAGCCTGCAATCGTTTCATGGAAAATACCGCATGGTCAAAGATGGCGCCTAATGACTGAGTGAAGCTGTATGTTTATTCCTTATTTTCTGGAAGTTTCCATTGAACGAAAAGCGATCAGAACGAAAGCACAATCTGTCTATATTATTGTACTTGATGACAATCGTGAAAACACATTTATTTGAACTTCACTCGTCCAACGGACGACCTTTGGAGTTATTATAAACGTCTGGACAGGTTGTTAGTCATCTGGGACGACTGGACGACTGCGAATGTGGATCCCTGCAACTTCTTTTCCGTTTGCTTGTAGGAAAGGACACAAATCGTTGCTTATTTTCTCCCGAGTGGCTACATCAAGCAGAATAGAAACAAAAACAAACGAGCGAAAAGCATTCCGTTCGACAGAAAGTCTTTAAAGCGAGAAGAATTGTCCTGGGAACGAGGTTATGAGGGTTCATAGCCACATCCAATATTGAAATTTTTTCAGGTGGCTCTGAATTGGCTCCAAATAATTTATTTTATCTTTGCAGAGAGTTTTAATATCTGAGCCTGA
>NC_090886.1:45390713-45398213 GCF_036669925.1 Montipora capricornis
TAAATATCTGGAATGTAAAAGCGACGAGTAATGGGCTTCGACAACAGTCTTTCGCCTGTCGAGCCGAAATCATAGTGAGCTGTGTTTCTAATATTTTGCCAAGTGTGATGTTATGTACAACACTGAAACCAAATGGAAATTCTCCGTTAACTTATGGGCTCAACAAAGACAGAGAAGAAATCGAACACCTTAAGTGGATCTGTGATCTCTGTTGTCTGGCTATTTGTATTTATTTGTAATAAACTCTACGCAGTCTTCCGGTAACAATTGGAAATTTCACTAAGTCTTGTTAACTTTCAATGGCGTCGAAAGTCATTGTAACGCGAATGGCGTGTTAGTGGATCTTTAAACAAATATACCTTCATGGAGCTCAAGAATAGAACGTCGATTGGATGAACAACACAGGCGGTGAAAAATAAATATCTGGAATCTTTAAAGCGACGAGTAATCGTCTTCGACAACAATTTCATTTTTCGCCGTTGGATATCAAGTGAGCTTTGTTTCAAATATTTTACTAACTTGGTATTATATACAACACTGAAATGAAATGGCATTCTTTTAAATGGATTTAACAAACATTGAAGGAATCGAACGCCTTGAATGCATCACAGTATTTACTGAAGTCGCATCTAAGTTGTCTGGCAACTGCGAAGTGACAGTGAAGAATTATTTGAATGAAAGCTTGTCGTCTCTTTTGTGCTTCTTTATTTACTGTTAAGGTTCTTTCGAAAAGGGTTAATGTGAATTGTCAGAAATTTATTTAATTACATATGCTTTGTGACACGAATTGTGTGTCTTGTTTGCACGCACGCAATTGAAATAGGAAAGGTTTTTTGCCTCTAATAGCAAATATGTTTTTTCTTTCAATAAACTTTTCGCTGGAAAAGATTTTTGTGAGATTTCCAGCGTTTGTGAATTTATCACGTGCAATTTTCGAGCTTAACAAACTTGCATACGTGGGTTGAAATGTGATACGGGAGGATTTTTGTGGTAGTGCTCAAACAAATAAATAATAAATTAATTAATAAAACACAAAATGAGCCCCAAAATCAGCAGAAAATTGTGACGCTGATGAATAATAAAGTAGCTGCCATTTCCAAAACGATGGAATTACCTGATGATAAATAACCTCGTCTTGGAGAGTAAATTTTTGACTTTGCAGAAACAATGGTCAACCTCAAGAGTTGGGCGATTGTGATCTTTTGGTTGAATTCGCACATTTCTTGTCAACACTTTATAACTAACAAAACCAAAATCAAAAACAAGAACCCGGTATCTTGTTATCATTTGACACAGGTGCTTCTATGTTTCACGAGTAAACACGCCGTGGTAACTTGATCACGGCGCCCGCTGAATTCGATGTCACTTTCGATTTTGCGATTTACTTGTGCAGCCAAAAGTACAATAACAAAATTGAACGTAGCAAAAATCTCCCCAAATGTTTTTCGCTGATGGTTTCCTTTTATATTCCTGGTTCAAAATTAATTTTGTTTTCACGTCGTAAATTTTGCTGCTGATGGCAAAATATTTTATTCTCGATCGACCGTCCTGAACACTTCCTTCTGCTTTTCCTAAAAGCTGTGTATCAATATTTATTTACTTTTGTATCAATATTTGTTTTGCACAACGCAAGCTAACAAAATCTGTACCTAGCTTAGTTCGCATTTTTGAGCGTTAAAATAGAATCTTCGGTCCTATGCTTTTGTATATTTTTTTAGGTCACCCATCCAGATACTAACCCCGCCGGAGAGGGATAAAGTTCAATGATCTTTTGTATGAAAAACCTGTCAGATGCTCAGAGTACACGCTTAAACATGTGGTGAAAAGAAGTTGTGAAGAAGCCACTGTTTCTCGATTCCCTTTTATTATTTTCTTCAATCTTTCTGGCTTTAGTACTTTGCTAGTAACTACATGTCTTCTCAGGGGGTTATTTTCCTAAGACTTCTACCATGGCACTACAATGATATACAATACCAAAACAATATTGTGTACTATTAGAGCTACATATTACGCAAACACAACTTGAATCTTTTGGAAGACAAAACGCAGCTCAATTGACAATATGGATTAAAGCGCTGTGTTACTGTACTACCACACGTAGGCAATGCGTGCCTATTTTTTCTAAAGATGACAGGAATTTTTTCTTTCTGACAAATGATTAAAAGGCTGGTAGCCAGGTTTATAACTTCAGAAAAAGTTCTGTTTCGGCGTATGAACGTGTGAGCCAAAGGGCTTTTGCTGGCACGACTTCTGGGTGACCCCTTAAATGGTCTTAATGACCCCCGACTTGAAAAAATTGCCTGAAACGCTGCAGTTCGATACCACCCAACTCAGTCCTTTCTTTTTTTGAGTAACACGTACCACAGGCAACCCAGTGTACGCTCATGGAGCGTCTAGTTTTACGACAATTATCTCAGGTTTCAGGTCTCGTCTTCCCATACAAATCCTTAGATTCCTTCTCATTGAGCTTTTTTGCGCCTGTGCTGCAACCGTTGCAATCGAGTCACGCACACAAACATCTTGCTCATTTTGGAGGGTCCAACATTTTGGCGGGACCGGATGGGGCTTAAAATCGAGGCGGGATAATCCTTTAAGATTATCTGCTATGTTAGCTACCCCCTGCAGACCTGCCATTGACTATGTGATAATGTGTTGTTACTTTTCGGGTGCAGCATTGACACCAAAGCTTAGTCGTTTGTACCGAAAGATGCTATCATGGGTGGCAAAAGCAGTGATATCCCTCCAATTCAATTTGGTGAAAACCCCACCTCAAATCCAATTTGGAGAACACAGCACTTCCGTTAAGGCTCTCGAAAACTTCATCTATGGTTAGTATGGGCAATCTCTCACGCATAATGGCCTCGTTAGCCCTTCGCATATCGACACATAGTCGTATGTCACCTGATTCCTTTGATGCAACAACATTGGGGCTGACCCATGCTGTGGGCCCATGAACCCTCTCAATGATGTCCTGTTCAAGGAGTTCATAAAAAAAGCACTCGTCGCACCTTCTGAACCACTGGAGTTACACTAGGATCAATAGGTAGCTTTAATTGGTAGTTCTTCAGTTTCCCAATCCCTTGAAATACACTGGGGTATTTTGCTTTGAGTTGACCCACAAAAGAGTCGTCAACAGTGTTACAGTTAACGTTCCCTGTATTGACAGTTTCTGCGGTGGTTGAATAATCCTACAAACAACGCCTTTGACTCCTTTTCCTGCCCGGGGGGAGGGAATTTGATCATCTTAGTCTTCCCCGGGGCGGGGTATTTGATCACCACCCATAGAGGGTGGGGAATTTGATCGTTAGTCTTGATTTCATGTTACGTTTTCACTTGGGTTGATAAATCATGGCGGAGACAAACTTGGATGCATTCAAAGGTAAAGATTCTGCATTCGTAGCTGTTTGGTTGAAAAGCAAAGGCCTACAAAAAGAGATATTTATACCTGTTAACTGTCCTCCTTGTGTCTCGTGCCATGTAGGGCCCTGGTTCTCCTTGGTGTTGTCTATTAAACCATGTTTACATACACAGCTTCAGAAGCATAATAGAAGCTACTGAAAAGTTGAAACAATATCTGGTAATTTTCCCTGGTGTGGGGGCATTTGATCACCTGAAATGGACCTATGATGAGGCATTTGAACAGCTTTTTGGCTCGGGGATCGGAGGCATTTGAACAAAATTTTCCAAAAAACTCAAAGCTTCAATTTGACTGGTACATAATATTAACTTCTAGCAATTTCTTCTTCAATTCAACATCTGTCAGCTTTTCAATCAGTTGATCTCGTAGATTTTCGTTCAAAGATTCACCAAAATTGCAATGACGAGCTTTTTTGCGTAAACGGACCATGAAGTCGTCAGCTGTTTTCCCCTGTATTGGTCCTAGTTGACGAAAAACGTCGCGCTCATATGGGACATTGTCGTCGGCGCGAAAATGAGCATCCGGTTTTCGAAGACGTACTGAGAAGACATCATCGGTCTCTGAGTTAACCGGTCCAGGATCTTGAAGATCTTCGTAAATATCTTGAACTTCCATACCTGCTCAATTAACCAACCGAGCATTTTTGCAGGCAGCGTTCGTAATTTCCTTGTCATCGATGTAATACAGGTACGATCGCTTTCACTGTCGCCAACGTTCCGCGACCTGAGATGGCGACCCTGTCAAATCTAAGGGAGGCAGCGCTCTTTCTACTGAATTCGCCATCCTCGTCGCCAATTTGTAGGATATGAGAGCCACTTAGGCTCTTTAATCCAGCAAGTACGGTGACCCACAGCTGCCACGGCAAAACGTACTTTCCACGACAAAACTTACTTTCTCACGGCAAAACTTACTTTTCCACAGCAAAACTTACTTTTCTTAAGTATGGTTCGGGAATCCGGAATCCGGAATAAGAACTTGAACCAAAGTCACTTAAAATGATCCTGCGTCGTGCAAATGTTTACCTTCATCTGGTTGAGTGATTTGTCACATGCTGACTCCTTTTGGGAGGGGATTCATGTCGTAACTTCGGAAGAGAATCCAACTGTCTGGGCTTTTCGTTTTTTTTTTTTTTGATGGTGGGGTGATAATGTTTTGACATCAAACATTACAGCAATTGTCTTCGGGTGCTCGATTTTCTTGATTACACTCTTTTGTTGATCTCTCAAGGGTGCGTCCGATTGACCCTATTACGGAATGAAAATAGGTGCAGTGATGATTTGAAATAGTATGTTTGGCGTAGTTTTTAAGCAACTAGGATGTTCACTTTAGTAGATGTTTGACAATTTCCATTAGAATCTCTGTAAAAGCGAAGGATTTCTGACTTCAAATCTATGTATTCCTGTTCCGGCATAAGGCCGATCCAACGCATCTTTACATACGTACAATACTTTACCACACGGAAATGAAAAATTTTCGTCCCAGATCCCCCTTTGTAAAAACATATAGGAAAATAGAAAACAATTTTCATTTTATTTCAAATCAAAACAATTGCTTTCCAAGTACTTACAGCGGTTACCATTCACACGCGCCCCTCAACGACTTTTTTGTTTCATTTTTCGAAACTAAATTTGGGTGGACGTTAATCAATCAATTTACTGTTTCGAAAAATGAAAACAAAATCTTTGAGGGGCGCGTGTGACTGATAACCGCTGTAAGCTCAGATAACGCTTTCGCCCCAAGTTCACAAGAATTTACTGTTCATAATCACAATATACTTCTTATTATTTCTTTTTGGTAGTCGATTGGAAATACAGCCCTTGTCAGTTGTCATTGGTTAATAGAAGAGACTGCTCCTGTCTTAAATAGTGGTGCACGCGTTTCTTCGTGGAAGCCATGTATAAAGAAATTATCTGGCATACCAATTTCATTTCATTAAAGAAGCCAACTCTAAGAAAAAGATTGTTGGATATGAATGCAATTCTTATAAAACAATAATGTCAACGACATCCCAGTCGTCCTTGCAATTGGCTTCATTATGGTAATTTGACCAAGGTCAAAACAGAATTATCTATACTGCATATCTTTGCCCTAAAACATGGACTAAATTTAAACTTTTCTTTGCATGCATGCTAGCTCTTCCACGCTGTTACGGTGTTCGACCTGACTAAAAGCCTCTACAAGGCTTTTCGTTTTCCCTTTTCTTTTGCCTGAGGTAGTTAAGGGACCTATCACAATAGCACGGTACAAATTCAGAGAACAATTAAATTCACCTATGCCAATAGAAAAAACATCGGGACTTAATTTCAGCTGCTGACTCGGAGGCGAAACAACCTGAAGAAACTCCTTTTTCCCTGTTGTAAAGTGTGACTATTCCACCTAGAGAAGTGACGAATCATGCGGATATACGAGTGCAGCCACAGAGAGTCTAGTTGGACTCACGGTCAACACATCGGAATGGAAAATGATCTCTCTTAATTTAATAGAAATACACTGGGTCTGTTCTCAATCTTCCAGTTCTGCAGTTTCAAGTACTTCCTGGTTGGTGATCTTATCCTTCCAGGTGATCTCAAGAATTTTGCGGAGGAATCTGAAGTGGAGTGTGATCAGTCTAGCTTCTCAGTGTCTCGTGTATGTAGGCCATGTCTCTCTACCATACAACAGGGTGCTGAGGACGCATACAGAGTATTCAAGTCAATATCGAGGGGGAGATTGGAGGTGATTGCTGAGCCAAGTTACTTGAAGGCATCCACAGAGTCGAGTGCTTGGTTGCTGATCAGGATGGTCGGCTCAGCATGGGTCCCCATTGCCAATACCTCAGTCTTTTTGATGATGGTAAGGCCAAAGCCCTGCCAAGCAGTCGCGAAGCGGTCCATGATCGCTTATTGTCCGCTCTCTGTGTGACTGACAAAGGCAACGTGTCGGCAAAGAGCAACTCTCTTAACAGCACTGTCTTCACTTTGGTCTTAGCGCGGAGACGATTCAAGTTCATTAGCTTTCCGTTGTGGCGTGTACGGTGGAGGAGGCCGCCCTCACTGCAGAACTGGAAAGCGTGTTGGAGGAGGATAGAAAAGAAAATACCAAACAGGGTGGGTGCCCACACGCAGCCTTGCTTCTCTCCACTGCGAATTTTGAACGGGCGAAATCAAGAGTCCTCTTGACGAAATATTATAACTGAAAACATACATACACACAAAGGAGATGTTTTATCAACTTTATATCAGTTATCGTCGAATTTAGGAGTACTTTACTAAGCGAATGTCTCTATCGTTGAGTTTATTGCTTTCCGTGGTAATGTTAGCCTTTCTACTTTCACTGTGTTCCGGATTCCGGATTCCGTTTCCGGATCCCTTAGAAAAAGAAAGTTTTGCCGTGGAAACTGAGTAAGTTTTGCCGTGAGAAAGTAAGTTTTGCCGTGGCTTCTGTGGGCCACCGTAAGCAAGGCACACCTACACAATTCACACTCGTTGTCTTACATTCCCGGATGTACTAACGCTCTCATACACTACATCACGCAATAAGAGAAAAATAGACCTCTTCCGGTCATGCGATTTTCTTTTGTTTGTCGTCTCGGAGTAACACGTTGCGCGGGTTTAAAGTAACTTTGTGGTCAAAGGGCCGATCTCTTTCAACCACGTTGCGTTCGTTGACGACACCGTCAACTTCGCCAACCTCGTCTGAAACCTCTCACATAATAAACTGCGTTGCAATTTATTATAAAAAGGAAAGCGTTGGAAGCAGTTTTCTTCGTAAGGAAAAATCTTGCTGGGGATGATCCTCCAAGGAATAACGATGGACTTGCAGCAAAATACAGGCTTTTTCAGCCCTGTGGTATCTGTTCAGAATTCAACAAGGTCGTGGTGTATATTTGTGACACCCAAACGAGCTGTATCAAGATGTTCACAACCCTTTAGAAAACTGCCGAATTCCTTAAAAGTACTGGAGATCTTTTTTCTGCATTTTCTATTTATGAAAAGCATCAGGCGTACGACTCCTGCGACCTTTAGAGTGAGCAGGTGCTTACAGGTTCCAGAGCCACTTTCTTTAAATGCTCCGTAGGAAGCGTGGCAGCGAAGACGGTAGTG
>NC_090886.1:45403213-45433213 GCF_036669925.1 Montipora capricornis
CTGAGGAAAATTACTTTAGTGCATTAAGTATTACAAAACCCAGGCAAAACCATTGATTAATTAATAACCTGAATCCTTCCTCATAGTTTCCGGACTAGTTGAAAATATTTGTCCGCCAACATTGAGTTTCAGTGTTTTGGGGAAATTGACGTGTTTAAGCTTCTTTGCCACGGCATCGAAAGCCTCCATTTCCTTGCGAAGTTTCAAAGTCTCACAACTCAGAATGTCAAAGACTTCTTTAATGTGGCCGTTAACCGCTTCTACGGCCCTTTCTCTGTCTGAAGCGAAATCTTTCTCCTCCACCTCCCGCGGTGATGATGCCATGTTTTTCTGGAAAAAGAAACTTTCTGTATAACACAAACATTCACTGTCGCATAAGGTGTGCCGGCAATGCGCCAGATAGTTTAAGTATAGTATTCAAGTAGGGCAGTATGAGCTTGTGGGCTCCTGATAAAGGTCTATTTTTCTATTGGCTAAACTCCCTTTTTTTCCGTACGCTCATTGGCCCAAGCTTGACATTTTAGATCAGCTGATGCAACCCGTTCGATGATATCATCGTGTAATTTTAGGCTTGGTGTTTCAGTCTCAGTCTTTTTTCGTTTTTCTTAAGCTTTTTTTTTTTCCGCGTGGGTTAGCCCACTTCTTTCTTCGCTTCGACAGTCTGGGTAATATAACTTTCAAATGGTGCTACTTTCGATTTTTTCGTTTAGTGTGTTTTGGCTTTCCGCGGCCAGCAATGATGCGCACGCGAAACTCAAAAACCAAAAACGCGGCTGACTTTCATTGATTTCGCGAGAGAGTTCCGCGATATAAAAAAAGACAAATTGATTACAACACTGTCAAACATCACCGATCAAAATTACATCAGAAGTAAACTGGATAGGAGTTAAATCATTTTTAAACCGTTATTCCATGGTTTATAAAAATCATAAAAGTACTTGAACTCTCATTGTTCTCAATCTCATTAATAATTCATAAGCCAAAAACAAAAGAAATCACTACCTTGAAGGAAGTTTGGATACAGTGTGGTCTAAATTAGCATAAAATTTCGCCAACTTTGATTCCAAGTATTTCTTAAAATACTGATTCCTTTGACAAGCAATATCAAACACTCGAAAGAGTGTTTCATCAGATATTCAACTACCTCGAAATCGGTTAAAAAAACTCCGCCTTCGGCCTCGTTTTTCAACTCGCTTCTCGGTGTTGGGATTTCCGATGAAACACTCCTTCTCGTGTTTGATATATTACCAACATTTTATTGCCCCATTTAGTACAAATGCTGGACATTGATAACATTTTGGGCCTTTTTATTTTATGTTCTGGTTCAAGCTATCCCAAGGGGATTTTTTGCCTTTACTTTCAAAAGGCCGTCACTGAATTTTTGTGTTCAGAAATGGGTAAAAAACACAAACTACCAAATAGACAAGGGTATTGCCGAAGCTTCCAGCGTTTGGGTATAAGGGCAATCGTCATTTAAGGTAATTCCTTATTATTGCATTGCGCATCCCTACTGCGCACGATTTTCGCGTCATTAGCGCGCGCACATGAGCACGTGCGCGTAAAAAAAGAAAGAGATTTCCCTCAAACTAAGCCCGATAGCGAAAATAAATGCTCCTTTTCTCTCAAACGAGCACGGTGACCCCCCCCCCCCCCCCTTTTTTTTTTTTCAGGTATTTGCTAAGAACAATCTAATAAAGAACATGTTTGAAGAAGAAAAAAAGTTTGATAGTAGAAAATGAATTTTTTTTGAAAACAGTTCTGTACTGGGTGTATTTTAGCCAAGGCGAGGACTTCAAGCTAACCACGGAACGGTCCCAAAAAGTGCACTATTCCTACAACCAGGAAATCAAAAACGGCGTAAATGAAGCAATACTGCTTATGTGAATAAAAGAAGCTTTATTTTCAAAATAAAATTTTGTATCTTCTAAGTAACCAAGACTTAATTCTGTATGAAGATGATTCGAATTTTTAACGCGCAATCAGTAAAAATGCCCCATTTTAAAAGCCTGCTGACGCGTAAACAAGCACGGTGACCCCATTTTTTTATTGCGTTTTTTAATGTTCATATCATGAATGTTAATTATGCCAAGTTTCCAAAAAAGATTGATAGTAGAACAATTTCAAGGGAATTACCTTAAGCTGATGGCGTGTCTGGCATTCATGAGGCGAATCCAGGCTTTTTTCGTGGGCCTGGGAGAGTGGTCTTTCCAAATTGAACTTTTAAAAATATATAAATGTTAGAACAATGCCGTATCTACAGAATTGCTTTTGTAATACACTTCATTATGTAAAAGACCACCAAAATGACCGGCACTTTGCCAGGGGAACATTCTGCCTTTTTACGAAAGGGTCATGAAGGAAAGAAGACAATTAAGCTCCTCTGAAAACCAGCCTCTCCAAACAGTTACATGGGCATTCGAGACGCTTATCACGCTCGGGAATGAGAGTTTTCTTAATGAAAACTTTTTTTTAACCAATAAAATGCATAGTTACACATCTTAAATAAAAAGAAGAAGAAAACTAAGTTGGCTACTATTTAAAAGAACTCAGGCTAGTTTCCTGTCTAGTCTGCCCTTTGTCGCGTGGATGTCATGACAAATGGGGCATTGGTTATATCTTCAGGAAAGCACCTATATTTTGCGATATATTTATTTGCCACTTGTAACGAGAACGGAATCAAGTAGATCAGACATGGGCATACATGGGCATGCATTACACTTGAATTAACAGCATTTTTTTAATGGATTATACAAGGATTTTCAGTAGAACTTTTCATGAAGTTCATTACACCATCATACTTCGTCGGTTTGTACGGACAACTATCTACGTGTTAATTTTGTTACAAATGAAAAGGAAATTGGATGCAGAGGAGAGTAAAACAACTTGTTTTCTTCATTAAAAAGTATTAATTAACAGTACAGGGATTAAAAGTAACAAATTAATTTTATTTCTATCAATTTAAAACATTATTTCGAACGAGTGTAAGTCAGTTCTCCTGTGAAAGAAGACTAGGCACATCCATTGGTCTTGTACATGAACTCGACGACAAACTTTGGGCGAGACAGGAAAATCCTTAATCAAATGCAAAAGAATATGAGGTAAGAAAGCGAAACCCTGTGCCCCACGATAATTATTTGCAATCTTCTTCAGATCGCGCCCGCGCTACGAAGGTTATTTTTCTCTGCTGTTACCATGACTGCGCGGTCTACTTTCACACCAACTGACCAATAAGGCGTCGTCTTTGAAATGACTACGCAACCACACATTTTAAATGATTTTCATCGGGTTAGGACCAAATAGGGTAGGATCTCATGGATATATACCCACCACGAGTCCCATAGGTCAAACCTCGTCAAACTCTCATTTTACAGATTAAGTTTCTAAGCGCCTATTTTACGGATTACCATTTTACTCTCATATGCCTCATTATTAGCACTGAGCACTATTTAGTTCTAAAAATTAATTTAGAATGATTAGTATTAGAATTATGGTTTGTGTATACCCATGAGATACTTGTGGCCAAATATAGAGGCTTCGCTTTCGTACCCTCTTGTCAAACGCTAAAAATTCCACTCCTCGGCCAGACTTCCACTTCATAATTTTATCGAGCATTCGCTGCACTTTTCCGGGCTTTTTCATTGTAAACTGCTCTTGTGTGATTATAAGCCTCCAGTAGGTCTTGACCAGCGTAGTTCTCTGGTTCAGGTTTGATCAGCAAAGAAAATACCGCACTCAACACATCTCGCACGCAACGGGTTGGCAGCCAGTTCTCCTCATTCAGAAATCCCAGACATACATTCCCTGCTGTAGGGCTCACATTTAGGTGATAAATTGGAGTCAGGAAACGAACCTGTGATCAAAATTAAAATGAGATATTTGATTTGTCCGTTTCAACAATTTGATGATTGCTTAGTTACCTGGCTTTTGACTAAAAGCAACAGCAGGACTTTTCTGTATTTTTGTCCCAACTAGTCGCGTTTTAATAAATCTGACCGGCACGGTCCTTTAAAAACACACACGCGCTTTTAGGTATTACTTAAGAGTTGGAGAAGAACCTCTCATAATCTTGAACTTCGCTGGACTAATGATTTGATCATTGCAGTAAAATGAATGTTGACTTACCGTAGGAGGTCCAAGGGGATACGTTTCACTTGATGGAGAAAGGCATTTAGTCAAGGATCGGACTGAAACATTTCAACGGAGCTTTGGAAAGGAAGCTTTCGATTTGAAATCAAGTCAACACACGTTTCAATTAGTGTTGAGTCATATAAATCGGTTTGACTATAATACCCCAACAATACAAGTACGGTAAGTAAGTAAGTAAGTAAGTAAATAAGTAAGTAAACTTTATTTCTGTGTCAGGATATAAAACTAGCCGAAGGAATAAATCCTTCCACTAATAGGGGACACAAAAAGAAAAATAAATAAAATTCATTTAAAAATTTACAAGTAATTTTACATAATAAAAGCAGAACTATGTACAAGAATAATTAAAAATCGCAAAGGCAGCAATTACAACGCTCATTCTTTAAGAATTGACTCAAGTCGCGCTTACGCATTTGTGTGATAAACGTCTTTAGCGATTGACCGTGAATGGTAGATGGCTCCAAAGTTTTGGCCCGAGGCATCTTTTGGAGTGCTTCCCGTAGGCAATGGTGGAAAAACAAACAATACAAACATCAACGCTAAATAAAAGGATACGGTAGATAAACTTGGACTTTAAATCTTCCTCCTGAAAAAATAAACTGAACACTGTTAGGCTCCAATCTGTCCTGTGGCAAACTTACACCACGAAATACAGGAAGTAAATAATTGTAATAAAACTTATCTACCTCTTAAGTGACTTAGAGCTTCAGTATCATTCAATGGGGATAATACAAATCGAGATTAAAGGTAACTTCGGTTTTTGACAGGAGAAATCTGGAGTGCCCGCCACAGTTAATTTGGACTCGGAGCTGGGGCCCGTTTCTCGAGAGTCCCGAAAACTTTTCGGGCCCAAAAAGCCATTTGTGAAACTGCCAAGCACTTGTTTTGGAAAGGCGATCTTTCAAACTGTTTTCAAGCTAACTAAAAGAAACATGTCTGTGAAGTATGATGACTTAAATCCTCTACGTTCTTGAGCTACAAAGGGAATTGTGACACCCGAAAATGGCCCGTAAAGTTTCGGGACTTTCGAGAAACGGGCGCCTGGAGAGAAGGAAGCCTCTATCGGGCGATTTAAAAACTCGTGTTCCAAACAATATTTCAGTTTACCAGGAACATTTTAGCAATTAACCTCACAAACACGAGAAAACTGTTGCATAAAATCACCTTTTTTCTTTTCGCATTCCTATTGAGAGTTTTAAGCTACTCTGAATTAAAGAGGTTGCAGATTCTTTAAGAAGCGAAATCTCTCCTGTAAATGGCATCGACGCTTATATGTAGGACCGGAATTTCTACTGCGCAAGGGTGAAGACTTTTGTAACAGCGAACCATTTGTAAAAGCATTTTTCGTCTTCCCTGAGCTGTACTGAAGCCATTACTTTACAAACAACTTTTTTAAGCGGTTGAATATTACTGTCAGTTAATGACCTTTGTAAGGAGAATCATCTGGTCCTGGTACTATTGCTTCCCATATTTGAAGACTGTCTGACGGAATGCTGACTTCAATTCCATGAGGTTTTAAGGATTGCAGCTGGCTAAGTTCTTTTTGTACCCTTTGTCATGTTACAAAAAGAAAAGTAGGAAAGTCAAAGATGAATGGATTTGAAAGCGTTTACCTGCAAATACATGCTTCGCAAGGCCGTCACTCCTGAACCCGAGAAAGAAAAATCATAATCCGTCTAAGAAACTTCAGTATTAGAGCATTTTATCGGTATATAATTTATCTGATCTACAAATTCAGCAATGTCTCTTGCATTTATGAGCAACAAGACTGAGACCAGTATAACACTATAAATAGAAATAAACTGTAATAAAATTTAAGACGTTCTTTCCTTCCGTTCTTAAAAACGTTTACCTGCACATCGATTGCAACAATTCAGAACTACAATTCAGTATTCTCCTTTCCTTTCTAGAATCGATTGTGTCTGGTTGAATAGGTGCAAACTGAAACCTAAAACTTGCAACAGGACAGTGTTAACTTTGTATTTCTCACCTGGAAATGTAATCTCTTCGTAAACTCATTGTGTCCTGAAAATAGCTTGCAGTTGGCAAATTTCGATCTGGAGTAAAATCAAAGAAATATCTTAAAATGATAAAGTTATATTACTCGAAGGAATTTTACAGCAATTCTGGGAAAAGCCCATGGCCAGGGAAAGTCCGTTTCATTTGTGATGCAAATCGATCTTCCTAGCTGTTTATTATTGTCTAATTGGTAAGAAGCTCGTCATTCACATTTTCAACTCAAACGTCGAGCGCTTTTTGCGTCCTCTTGGTGAGTCTTGACTTTATCTTCCAAGTTTTTGATGAAACGAAACCGACATCAAAAAGGAACTGATTTCATAGTTTGTCAAACAATGCATATGCCAAAATTGTGTTCGCCAAATGATTTACGCCTCATGAGAACTTCCGAGGGAAAACCCCCGTTCCGAGAAAGATGATGTCAGTCTCATCTGAGATCGCCTTCATAGGCTTTTTGAGCTCACACTTCAGCTGAACAGTTAAGTCTTGCGCTCAATTAAAAATCACTTAAAACCTCATAAGCTTCATTTAAGAATATGAAGAAGTTGTTTTGTCAAAATTGATGTACGCTTCAGGACACTTCGAGGTAAACCCCCTCTTTATTTTTATGACTTCCTCTCTTGATTCCAAGAAAGATGACATCACGCTCATTTACCATCGCCAGTTTTGACTTTTAGTCGCACACTTCAGCCAACCAATAAGAGTATTTACGTAAATTGAAATGCATTTTAGATCTCGTAGGTCCAATTTAAGAATATTCGTCTTTCTAAATGCTTAAAAGTTCAGTTTTTTGGGGGAATCCCCTGGACTAAGCCGTCCTGTAGTGGCCTGTAAACAACGATTTAAAAAAGTGTCTTAAAGACTAAAAGAAATTTTCGAGGTAAACCGTTTCTCAAAGACCGATTTCTATTAATTTTAAAGTTCTATACACAAAGCTGTAGTCAGACTGAAACAAGCAACGTCATTTTCGTGACAGAACAAATCAGGGAAATGTCCCAGGCATCACGTGTTGTCATACAAAGATAATTAATTAAAACTGTAAACGGGTTGTTTTCGATTTCACTTCGGGGTGAGCTTTGAAAGGTTAGTCGTCTGAGAGGTCTGTCTGTTGATGATTTAAAAACATCGTTTTGATTGTTGTTTTTCTTTTTCCTGCGTCGATAGAATTGACCCAGAAATTATCCTCACCTCAGTCTTTTCCACTTCCGACTCTGATCTCGATGGCACCTAAGGGACAAATTCAAGTTTTTGTGCATGGCTTACAAGGAGGGATTACTACAGTTAACATTGACAAGGTGGGGCTAGATTTAGTCTACTATCGCACTTCCAAGTCGAATGGACACGTGCATGAGCTGCTTTCACTATTGTATGAAGTTCTGAGAAAACCGATGCAATTTTCTACGAAGGTCATTGTTAATGTTGGTCATCAGAAGTTGAGCGTCTCGATCTTTGTAAATCACAAATAGACAAGGTTGATGGAAAGTTAATAAAGAGTTGTTTTTGACCTTTTTCAGGATGCCACTGTGAAAGAATTTTTCACGTTGCTGTCTCAAAAGAATGGCATACCTGTAGATAAAATGCGTGCAGTCTACACGACAAAGCAACTTGAGATTGGTAAACGCCTGTCTGACTATGGTATGCAAAATGAATCCAATGTGTTCCTTGTCTTACGACTGATGGGTGCTCAAGTCAAGATTCAAGCATTCCCCCGGAGAAAGTGCTGGATGATGGGGTGGAACTGTCTGATGCTCCGGATATGATCACGTGGGACGATGATCCTGAGAACAAGAGAGCAAAGATGCCTTGCGGGCATGCTATAAGTATGGGAATTGGGCACGCGGCGTTTTTGAGCCACGGACAGACACCGGAAGTGAGCTTTACCCCTCCCCCCCCTCCGGGGGTAATTCCTTTTAATGGACTAAAGGGGATGTACCGCTGGATGTGATCGCATTTTCACGACTGAATTGACTATAGTAGGGTTGCATTTTCAATAGAGTTACTAGAATGGGGTCGCAAGTTGTCGGGATTTTGGGAGTAAGAAAATTTTGGCTAGATTCGCGGTAAAAAAAGTTCTTACAGAAGGAACTGTAGCCTTGTTGATTTAATATTTACTAGTGGTATTACATTCCGTTTTGAAATTACAATATATAAGGTTTATGAATAAACAGAAAGTGACTAAGTTGGGGTCGCTAAAATTACATTCACCCTTAAGGAGGCTCGCAATAGTTTCTCCTTTTTTCAAACAAATAAACATATTTTGTTTTTAGATACAGTTAAGGTAATCATATCAAGACAAAATTTGGCCAGGGTTTTAAGTACCCATAATAGATTTTTCACATCACATTTTTCTCCAAAATGCCGTTTCCATGGCAACGATATAAGGCATTTCCTTGAGCCTTAAAATCAACTTATGTTGTCTTTTTTGAAAAAACGGGACGGTGAAATTTTCCCATTCAGCGTTACCAGATAATGTTAGAAATAATCTCTAAAATATTTAAAATTCAACAAAATCTGTAGGTCAGTTTTTCAGAAAAATAAGTTTTTTTGAAATGTGTGGCTAATTTTTTTTTTCACCTACAGAATTTTTTTAAATTTGAAAGACAAACGTTTTAAATTAATCTAAGCTAACATGCAAAAAATGAAAAAAGTTCACCGTCCGGAAGCAGAGATATAAGCGAGTAAAGTTGCAAAATCAGGAAAAATGAGGGGGTTACAAGATCGGCATTTACGCATGCGTCACCCACTCATTCGAGTGCACGCGCGAGTGAAGCTACAGGCCAACACAAACGGATTTAAGTGACCATGAAACCGTTTGTGTACAATTTTCGTTGTTTTCGTGAATAGGAGATGTCTATATATATCCCATATGTATAGGAATTAGAAGAAAGGTGAGCGAAACTGGCGGTATTTGTTTATTTCTGGTGACCCATGCCATTTTGAATCGTGAGCTGACGCGAGCAGCTTTTAGAATTGCGTGTGTGGCTTACGCGCGCGCGCTCAGCTGAAAACCCTTTCGAGCCTCCTTAAGTGACCAAGATGGGGTCTACAATTGGCCATAAAATAGACTATAAAGGGGTAGGGGATCTGAGAGGCCAGCGGCACATACCCAGCGAAAATTGACCCAAGTACCCCCACCCTGCGGTTTACCTCTTTGACTTGTCTTCATACAATCACATGTGTATTTCTGAGCATCGCTTCTCTAGAAGTTAAGTTTCAAAATCTGTGAGAGACCTAGCATGCAATATGTTCAATTCCGGCTGCGGTTCCTGGCTCAAAAAAGTTGCCTGCTTTAAGCTCCCTGTTCTTAACTTTATGTAACATTGCTAACAATTTCTTTTAAAACTGAAGGTTAAAAAGGTAGCACCATTCGTCATAAATTTATGTTGAAGTTGACAAAACCATAAAATACCATATCCAAAGAAAATGTCCTATGTCCTCGCTAAAAAAAGTCATAAAATATTCGCGGATGGGTCGATTTCTCTGAGATTTGAAAGAGTGATTGCTAAAGAATAGAGAAAGGATATTTGTTACTAGTAAAAATTCTTGTGTTTTGCACGAGAATGCGACGAAGAGGTTAAATGCAACGCTTCTTACGCGGCGTAAGTGGTGTTTATGTTGTCTTTGACAGAATATTAAATTATAAAACAATTCTACTGAAAAATAATCTTTATTTTCAGCGTTTAGTTAAACATAAAAGATGCAACTCTTAGCGAGAAATAATATTTTATGTCACTATTTTGGGAAAAAAAACTTGAATTCGCGGGAAATTTATTGGGTAGAAAATGAGCTTTAGGAGGGAGGGCGTATATGAGCCTAAACGCGAAGGAATCCCAAATATACCACTATCGGTTTTCAGGGAAGTGCGGGGGTGCAAGATCAGGTGGTTACAAGAAAACAGCTGTAAATCGTCCGGTCTTAACTGTATTTCAGGTAATCCTCCGATCTTCGGTTGATACTGACAACCAACTTACTCCCATTCTTTTACCTTCAGCTCCAGAGTCTTTAACAGCCTACTGTCGCAGTATTTTGGACGCAGGTCGCTCTCGATTTCTGTGCCCATATATAAGCGAAGATCAACCTCCGGTTTATTGTGGTGTGGAATGGGATTACATAGACGTCAGGCGCCTCGCTGTATTGACTGAGGAAGAAATTGCTGAGTTTGAGAAGAAAGTCTCAAGAAATTACTTAATCAAGGCCATGGGAATCCAAGAGTGCCCAAAATGCAACTCATTGGTTGAGCGTATCAACAAGAAGGACATCAGAGTTGTGTGTCCATTGTGCACTAAAAATGAAAAAGCGCCGTACGAATTTTGTTGGCATTGTCTCCATAAGTGGAAGAATACTTCAGACACCTCTAAATGTGGTATGTTTTGGTCCGTTCTTATACCTTGCAAGATTATGAAAATGTACGCGAGTGTAACCCACATAACCCACATCGCACAGGTCATATTGAAACCTATAAACAACACACTGTTGATTTACAACTGGTGGCTTTGTTTCTCAGTTTCACATCGAGTTCTCGATCAATTTTCTGGCCACAAACACAGGCTGGATGGTGGTGTTTTAAAGCTTAGATCCTTAAGTTGTTTCCTCACGATATCTGCTGAGATTTGGTCTTTAAGTGGTAAGATTACTCGGCTTAACAAATGCAGAAACAAATTTGTCTGTTTAGTGTATGAAATGCGTTTTAAAAGAGCCTTAAAGCGAAATCTTAACGTGCAATCGGACTCCATTCGTGCGACAGTATTTTCATAATCTTCACACCCTAGCATATGCCAATTCTTCGCGCCAAATATTGCTTTAACTTCTGTAATTTTCATGATCTGTTTACAAGGTGTTCAGCACTCCCAGCTAGGTAGATAGTGAGGGAAACTCCCAGCCAGCCGACTAACCTCGTGAATGACCGCTCGCCAAACCGGTCAAAACAGGCTTTTATCTCAACATGCGATAAGTTTAACCAGCGGTAAGCTTCTCGTGAACGAGTTCTCCTCCAGTTTCTGTTCTCATCCAACCAACACGGATTTAAACGTTAAAAATATTTAGAATGTCCCAGTGAAAACTTGCCAGCCAGTTGAATTTCCCCTGCGGAACAGGCGCTATCCGCTGGACAAATCACTATCCACGGGATAACGCATTTACTTTTGTTGGTGTTTATCCGCTGGATAGTGATTTACCCAGTGGATAGCGGTATTCATCGTCTGAACAACCGGGGCCAGATATTTTGTGGAACACCTTCATTGGGTTCCCCTGTGTGTACCACCATAAAGGGTTTGCCTTGCCCAGTTAGTGTAATGTTTAGATTACCACTAAACCTGCTTGGAACAAGTTGGCCCAATTTATTGAGTAGTGAAGTAGGAGCTGCTCTAAAAAACTAATCGGGAGCTTAAGCACGCGCGTTTTTGAGACCCGGACGACAACCGGAAGAGAACATTTGGCGCGCTAGGACAGTGGTGTTTCCCAGATTTTTATACTGATCATCTCTAATGGCGAAAAGATACTTGGCAATGTAAATGTGGTTGTGTGAAGACAAGTTAAAAATGAAAACAGCTCACTTCCGGTTGGCGTCCGCGTCTCAAACACGCGCATGCTTAAGCTCCCTAATATAACTTAGGCTCCCCGACGAAAAGTCACAGTAGTTAAAGGGACTATGTCACGTTCTTTTGGGGTGTTCAGGGGAAATCTTCAGTTCATCCCGACTTTAAAACTCGAAAATTGTAATATGGAATTCCTTTACATGTATTGATAAAATCATCGTTACATTACAAACAAGATGATTCTGAGCAAAATGGCCTTTATCCAGGCGTTTTTCCATAAACTTGAAAAACGTCGGGCCGACCTTTTTCAAGATTACCCAAATGCAATCGGTTCAATCTTGTCCATTTGTGTCCATCCATCGTTCTCTTTCCTTTTGTTGTATTTCTTTTATGTTGTTCAACGGTTTTAAGTAGTTATTGCCATGTTTCATTCTACTTTTTAGGCATTTTGGGTGTCATGAAATTACCGTTATTTTGCATGACATAGCCCCTTTAAGAACCTGTCCATAGAGAATGAAGCCTTGTCTTTCTTTCTCGTAATTATTAATAAGTAGCGTTTTGTCACTTTCTTAAAGGGAATTCCGATTGTTCTGCCGAGGACAGACGCCTCAAGATTTTACGAAATTGTCCACGCAAGACCATTGTCGGAGTTGTTGGTTGCCCTTCCCTCCGTGCATGCTTAAATTGTGGCATCCTAATTGAACATGTGCGCGCTTGTAAGCACATGCGCTGTCGATGTGGAAAGGAATTCTGTTTCATCTGCTTGAAACCTAAAGAAGGATCTTCGTGGAAATGTGGCAGTTTTAATGAAGCTTGCACTATTGCAACAGTGCAAACAAAAATACCAGGAGATAACTAGGATTCACAAAACAACGAAGTGACTAATTTCATTTGCTATTGGTCTGTTAACCAGACCACTATGTATGACAGTAAAGAAAACTTGTAGCTTTGTCATGTTTAGCATTTGGCCAAACAAGGTGCCACAATGTAGTTTTCTGCTCGGTCAATTTGTTTAAAAAATACATATCATCGCTCAGTGCAAAATTTTTCAACAAGTTTTACAGACTTAAATTTAGCGTTAATTAAGCGATTGGTACAATTTTAAACTACTTTACTGGCAACTGTCTCGCAAAGTACAATACATTTCAAGACAAATTATGCCGGTCCAATAGAAATAAAATAGCCAAATAAACTTTACTGTTTTTAGGGAAACCCTGGCATTTGTTGGAGAGGTTTTTGAGAAGGGAAGATAGAAGATAAACATTATCCGCAGCTAGACAAAGTCAAATGAAAACTTTCTGCAGTACATTTTGCGCATTAGTGATTACAAATATTTCATCCAAAGAAAACTGTGCACGCTTTTTACAGGATACCACTAAGCTAAGTAAAAGCTAGATCTCTTCACTAAAGCAACCTAGATGGTGATTTTCGATTACAATTTCGCTTTCGTCACGTTTATCTTTTGCGACGTTTTACAGATGCAAATGTTCCTTCTTGCCTATATCGTGTTGAAGAAGGTACCACAAGCCTTTGAACATACAGAGCATGTGCAATTTTAGTAGGACATGCTATTGCTCTTTCCCTTGCTGCATGTTTGGACCCCCTGAAAATATCCATTTTACTATATTTCAGCCAGTAGGAGTCCAGTAGGTCTACTGCCAACCAACCCCATCCCACCCAACGCACGACAAACAATCCACACCTCATGATTGACCTTCTCTAAATTTGCACAACAACCTTCAAAATAAGCCCGCGAGATAACTTGCTTCTTTTTCCATCTCCTCGTTAGTCCTGAACGCTTTACTTTCCAAGCCTTCTTTCTGTTTATCGTGTTCCTCTAAAGCCTTATAAATATCGTCATTTTGTTTGAAATCTCCTCTCTTTCGTGGCAAAACATGGACGTGGACATGTTCAACTGTCTGCCCTGCATCAGGTCCATCTTGAATCGCAATAGAAAGCGAGGTGGCGTCGTACGCTTTCTCAATAACACGTGCGATCTTCTGGGTTGAAGTAAACAAATCTGCAACTTCCTCTTCTGTTAATTCACAAAACCTTTCGACAATTCGAACAGGTGACACAAGTACATGTCCTGGGAGAACAGGTTTTATGTTCACAAAGGCAAACGATAACTTAGACCGAAAAAATATCACAGAGGGCTCCAAAATGATCCGACCAAAATTAAAGCCACGGGAAGCCATATTGGAAACGGAAACTAAAAGGACGTTGGGGTCTGGACATGAGATTAGTCAATGCACATAAATTCTGATTTATTTCCGCTGCACGGTATGCAGGCGTACAATAATACTAGAAAACAATATGGCGGCCACCGCAGTAGAAAATACCGGCCAAAAACTTAAAAGTATACCGCGCGGAAGGCCTAAATCCGGTAGAGTTTGGAAAAGTGAGAAACAAAGGTAATGCTCCCATGCGAGAAAAGTACTTTTCCGTAAATTATGAGCAGATATTCTCTTGAGGTTTGCACATGGTTTGGGGTAAAAATTACTGTAGTCCAGAATAGTCAAGGCCACATTTACAGCCCGGGGGGGGGACTCCCATATGAAACAGACGGGGATGCTCGTCGGAAATTTTGAATTTAACCCCTAAAGGAGACCAATCTAGGCGTGGCTTAAGCAAATTTTGACCCCTAAAAGAGACCGTTTAAGAACACAAAAATACGACACGCAATGAGTTTTAATGATAAAAAGGCATAATCATTGAATGCTTTTATCTAAAAAGAAAATTTAAAAGGAAATTTGACTTCTGTTTCTCTTTGCGTAATTCTGTGTTACTTCGCTGAACCCTAAACGAGACCTTGGTGGCATAAAATATTGGCGCTTGCCCGGAACACCCTAAGCGAGACCAAAATCCAAAATTTACACCCCTAAGCAAGACGACGAGCATCCCCGTCTGTTTCATATGGGAGTCCCCCCCCCCCCCCCCCGGGATTTACAGAACCTACATACGAGCCGGCTCTTTTGCTCTTTGCTTTTTATGCCAGTATGTTTGGTGGCTCGTATGGTTCAGCAGTCGATTGCAATTTGTATTCTTCAGCTGGTTGCATATATTTGCACACCCTGCTGGCAGAGCCTTTCTTTAACTTGCTCGATTTTGGCGTTCTCGAGATGAATCGAGTAAGATCTTTATTTGAGTATGTGCTGCATGTTGCCAGGATACAGTCTCGAACCCAAGCCTAATATGCCCGATCTCGCCATCTTCTTGGTTTTTCATGGTACAGCGGGCTCAATAGAGAAGTTCATACTCTTGAGTGCATCATGGGTAATCAGGGCAAGATGGAGAGAAATTCAAAGGTTTGTAAGGAAGTTCAAAACAATGAAAAGTATTCATGGGTTTTTATTTTCCAAAACAGAAGATATGCGCTCAAATGTGCGGCAGAATAAATTTGGAGAGAATGGCTATTGTAGAAATTATTTTATTAAAAAGAGTTTCTGCCGTCCATTTCCTGTAATTCCAAAGGCACAAAATTACGGAAAATGCATGGAGACCAAAAAAGCAAAATTAAGGAATTTCAAAGAACAGATACCAAGTCTAGTTTATCTCAGTTGTGAACATGAACTGATTTGTTTGGTTTGTGAAGGCGAAAGTGTATAAAGTAGAGTCATGTACAGTATATTTTGCTCTGAATTTCCATACAAACCTTTGAATTTCCTGCCATGTTGCCCTGATTACCCATGATGCAATCAAGAGTGTGAACTCGTCTATCACTAAATGGATGCTTGCACGGGAAAAACGGATTTGACGAAACACCTTCAAAGAGTTGACATGAGTCAGGGAGAGCCTCCTTTTCTCTTCCTCAGTAAAGAAAAAGACAAAAGGAGGCTCTGCTCGTAGGGTGATAATTGCGGGTCAGCTCCTCAGTTGTGAGATTGGGATAGCCTTATTATGGTGGCTCAAACTAGTTTCATCACTTTAAAAGAGACATTCTTATTTGAAGGGTTATAACTAAGCTATACTGTATCCATGGGTTTCAATAAGTTTTTTAGTAAACGGCTGGTTTTTTGAAGTAGGTGGCTGAGGCAAGAGGGGAACTCCTAGGGGAGTTTGAGGAGGCCCCGACAGGAAGGGGGGGTCCTGTTCCGCTTGTCTGAATTTTAAAATCACCCGTGTCGGGTTTAATCGGCTTGTTCTCGGCCTTGACATCACTGTCAGAATTTTGCTAAGAAAAGATGTCTTTTGTCGGAATTTCATTTTATGTGCTGTTGCTACTTTTTGGGCCATGTCTCTTGTTGGAATTTAATCTGTTAGGGCCTCTTGGGGGGCAAACTCCCTCAGAAAATTTTTAAATCTAGGAGCTTGGAAATGGCATTTCCAGTAATCTGGGCATCAACATCAGTCACAAATATTTACTAACGTGAAGCTGCACATGGCCAAGTTAGTGGACATTTTTTTATCTCTTGTTGAAATGATTATGACAAAATATCACCTCCAGCTGTGCACTTTCTAGTTGTGTCTTCCATTTTTAATCAACAACAAGTGGAAAACCGCAATGACTGAGTGAATGTGGTAATGTGTCATTTAGACAAGGCCTCCGGATGCTTACAACAACGAACTATTTTAATGCACTTTCAAAGCATCGAGCACATGTACATAATCCCAACATCCCTCGCAGGATAAACATGAATTCACAATACTTCCAGTTTGTAATATGAACATTACAAATGTGATTGAGGCAACATTTGGCACCAGTCTTTCTCCCCTATTCATCCAACATGGTGGACTGCAAAGATCGCTTTGGCGGGTGGCAAAGGCGAGTGCAAATAACTAGGGATTCATAAAAATATGCAACGTCCAAAAAAGAGCAGAACATACAGCAAAATGTTTTTTGATATTCTAGTTGTTTTATTGAATTAAAATAAATCAAAATGGATCAAAGTGAAATGGTGAGAATCATGTAATTCAAGCTTCTTGAAAAAGTAGGCAGGGATAACTTGGGGAGTAGCTAGCAGAATTCGCCGGTTGCCGGCTTCTAATGAAACCTCTGTGTGTCATGTAACAGTAATGTTAGGGTTATGGTTCCATATGAAACACTAGTGCGTAACAAAATGCTGTCATTATTGTGACGTAATAGGTTACCATGGCAACATGAAAGCTCTCCAAAAACACCCTATGTAAACTTTGTCTTACTTGCTTATATCTCACAAATGAACTCAGCAACCCCCATTTTTTATTGTAGAATGTTAACATTATTAATTAGCAATCTGAGATAGAACTACTGTATCAGCAAATTTTTAAAACATTCTTGGGAGCCAATTCGGAGCTACCTTTGTTTTTCGAAAAACTGAAGGTAGCCCTGAATTGCCCTCGCAAGAATTTTTAAACTTTGCCGATAGTTCTATCTCATGTTATAATAAATGGGGGTCACAACATTCATTTTTGATATAGAAGCAAGTAAAGATGGAATATACCGGTAGGGTGTTTTTGGATAGCTTTCATGTTGCCATGGTAATCTATTTCGGCACAATAGTGGGCACATTTTGTTAAGCAATAATTAATTGGTGTTTCATATGGTACCATAACATTATTGTTACGTGATAGAGTATAGTGGTTGTAACCCGTCTAATAAAAAAAAAAATGTAAATGCTTTCTTTATAGTGGAAGTACACTTAGCTATCAAGCTAGTTTACAGGCACTCCACTTTTAACAAGGTGAAAGTAACAATTCAAACTTAACAGAAACATTATTAAGAACCCCAACTGGCGGGAGGCAACCAGTTGGCTATTTACAAAGCGTGGTGGAGTTGAATCAGGGACAACCGGAAACAAATCCAAGCCAGAGGTTAGAACGGGATTTGAACCCGGAGCAGCCGCATGCAAACCCAACGCCCTAACCACTGGACCACACCACCTCCACAGGTGTGGTCTCTTAAATTAAAGTAGTGAAACTGGTTCCAGCAGCCTTAAGCAAGATTACAAGTCAGTGTTACATGCTTCGTTAAATAACAGAGACTTTCAAGGAAAAAATTATTAAATTAGCAAATAAATTAGTAATTTAAAAGTACATGTAGCAAACAAGAACATTGCTAAGGACCCAGAGTACCACATACCTCAGCTGTGAAGCGTTGTTGTGTGACTTTCAACCTCCATAGATTCTCAATAGTAAATGGACTGTTGCTGTGATGCTAATTAATGCATCTCAACTTGGTAAGCTATGTAATTATATAGTCCAACACTTAGAAGGTGATCATGCAAATAGGTGACAATAATCTTGAAAGACTCTGTAAATATGGGTTATTGACAAAGTGTGAGGTCAAGATGGCTGGGTATTGGGTAAGTTCTTTTTTGGGTGGTTATGGCCCGAGACCAAGTTGAGCTCCACAAACACGCAAAAAAATATTCAATATCCAGCTATCTTGACCAAACAAGCTTGGTCAATAAAGGATTTATTACTGACATGAGATAAAACACCAAAAAATGATCTTTGATCTTGCTGGACCAAGAGAGAAATCCCAAGCGGGCAAGATAGCGTCATCTTGCCTGCTTGGGTAGCCAATCACAGTGCGAGATTTGGTTCATCTTGCCTTCTCACAGAGCTAGTCATTATAATAAAGTGGATTACTGTAACCAAAACTTGTGTATTTTTAATTAAACTTCTACCAATGACAATTATATAGTAATTGCAGCCACACTATAATTCAACCAAATTATTATTATAATTATCATTATGTTCTTTTTAGAAAGTCTGCAGTTATTGGTGTTCAGCCGTTACACACATCCTGGAAGAAAAAACAGCAAGTCAGGATGGAGCACAAATTAATGAAGGTTTATGAAAGAGAGCTCAAAGAGGAGGCGAAGAAAACAAAAGAGGTACCAAATTTTAAATTCATTTGAGCAACATTGAAGTGTGTTTGCTAAGTGGAGGTTGAGTGCTCTACAACCCAAAGCACGAGGAATCAGATGCATCCGCAAAAATAACAAAATCACTGACAACAACTTACGCTGGCCACTCCTAGTTGTTAGCCCTGTTATATTTAACCTCATATATTAATTTTGTATCCTTAGTAGGTTTCTTCCATTCATATCAAATAAAGGATCTTTTTGCCATTCCATGACAGTACCGGTATTTTAGATGCAGCAACAATAATTAATAATGTTCAAAAGAAGTGGAATTTAAAGAAGCTTGTATGTGTATTGCTTTGGTGTTTTTGCTGTTGATAACAAGTCATGTCTTTGTGGTACTTAACAGGATGCTAAGATACTAAAACAGATAAATATTTTCTCTAAATTTTCATCCTTAGTCTTGCAAAATTTGCACAATGGCAACTATTTTGTTGTTCAAGTTATATGTCGGCAATTATGGCTCAAATTTTTGATGCGGTTAAATGCAATTTAACAAAGTTAACAACAAAGAGCAGCACAGATTGGCAGCACGGTTATCTTCCAAGAGCAGTAGTGGTCAACGGTGTGTGGCCTAAGCACATGCTCACAAGGGTTCCTCAGTCACATGACTGCACTGGTGGGAGATCTTGCAGGTTTTCTTGTGCCACTTTGCCCAGTTGGCTTGCAGCCCCATCCCCCTCCCCTCCCTATTTTCCCACTGTTTCTCAGTGTGACGGGTGCCTGGACGCCTGGCGTGGGGCTTATGGCTGCGCTGCAGGAATTGCGAGCTGTTAGAGTGTTAATCGGTCCGGGGACTGGCTGGCTGGCTTCCAGTGGGAGCCCTTGGACATTCCAGGCACCCAACCTCCATTTCGTGATGTAGTTGTTTACCATGATTGTCCAAACATTTGAATACAG
This sequence comes from Montipora capricornis, assembly GCF_036669925.1. Lineage (NCBI taxonomy): Eukaryota > Metazoa > Cnidaria > Anthozoa > Scleractinia > Acroporidae > Montipora > Montipora capricornis. The sequence goes on from NC_090886.1 coordinate 45,422,661, forward strand.
GGCAGGAAACTTGGGCCGTCCGAACGTCTGGGACAGGTAACTTTTCTGTTCGGACAAGGAAAAACGTGATCCCAGTTGTCCGAATGGACGACTGAGTTGTAGAGGTCCAACTTACCTGTTTTCTTTGGATATATAATGAAATATTCTTTCCGGAATTAATAACCTAAGTGCTCTAAAAAATAAGTAGCTCTTACAGAAAGTAAAATAAAATATCATTTTGTTTATGTTGTGTGTTTGATTTCGTTGTGCGAGGTGCCGCCATTACATTCCATGTGAGTCCTGCTGTACAACATAATAGCAGGCTCACGATAAAGCACGTGCTTGTCAGTCACGTTTCAGCAAGTTTCAGCGCTTTTCTTCAATAAACAGAATTAAGACCAGTTTAAAGACAACTATGCAGCAAGGAACTCTTCAGGATCTCATGACTGTCAGTTCATCATCTGAAGATATCAAATCCTTTGACCCAAAGCCAGCCATCAGCAACTGGTTTCTCGGCAGTAAAAGGAAAAGGCACTTTGTTTTGGCATCTTGCAGTGGACATTCAAGCATTGCAAAGGGGAAAAATGGCAGTGCTAGTGGAGCAACAGAAATTGTCGTAGAAGGAGAGGAAGAGGAAGAAGAAGAAATTCTACCGCCACTTCCCGAACTGCCTGAATAAACACAATGACTAAAACAAATGTATCAAAAGATATGTTTTTTCAATTTGTGGAGTTCTGGTAGTTTTAATTCTACGAGCTAAAATGAAATATGAAGTTTATATATTACCCTTTAGTATTGTTGTGGTTGTCTATTTTTGGACAAGTAGTTTTGTGGTTCGGACAAGCAAAATACACATTGTACTTGTCCCAAGGGACAAGTGAATTGAAAAGAAAGTTTCTTGCCCTGGAATAAATAAGTATGTAGGACCTAGGAATCTCTCTTGCTCAGGTATGTTGTGGTTTCTCAAAGGCCTTTTTGATCCTTTTTGATCTGTTTAGCATGGCCATAATGATAATCCTGTGATACTGTATTGTAAAAATAATTTTCTTTGTATTTATGATTATACTCATCGTCAATTCATGAGCTTGGGGAAGGTACCTTGGGTTAGGTGGAGCCGTGCGTGATGCAAGACAAGCGTGCAACTATCCATGGCAACCCTGAGAGCGGCAACCACCCGGCACTGTCACATTGATAAATCAGTGGAATACTTACCAACCCAATATACTTACCAAAGGTCACACAATGAAGACAAGAAGGGGTGGGGGGAGTGGGAGCAAAAAGGCACATACAAGATTTTCTATACTTTTGCTCCACTGCCCCATTTTTCACACAGCCAAAACATAAAAAATCTTGCATATCTCTCCATGGAAACTCTTGCTACACTGGTTACAAGAATGGTCATAACAAATTTCTCAACACCAAAGAAAATTAAGACAATAGTAATAATAATTATTATTATTATTATTATTATTATTATTATTATTATTATGTACCAGTAGTTACCATTCAGAAAGGGATTTGAGCCCAGTCTGAACATCGGCGTGCAGGTTGTGACCGAACTACTGATACATTCTGCATTCTCCATTCACTACTTGTACAATCCCATAATACACCTCTTTTTACCTCCCCAAAATTTTGCATAATCATTGTTTGCAATTTCTCCTGGGCCATGAAGATGTCCCAAGAGAAATTGAAAACAATGCTTATGCAAATTTTTGGTGGGTAAAAGAGGTGTAATACATGGGATTTGTGCATCAAGTAGTGAATGGATGCATACTTTGTCTAGTTTTCCTCTCCTCCTACTTGAATGTATGAAATTTTTTGCTTAACTATGGGCCTTATACGCACTATGGCAATATTGGCCATAGGTAATAGATTTCGTACCCTGAGCCACGAGTTAAAATGTTTCGGAACGAGTTCCAGTGGGCCAAAAGTTTTCAATCCCTTTGGACTCAACATGGCTGCCGTGTGATTTAATGGCCCATTCTTTTTTATTGTAGGAGAAATGGAAAAGAATCAAGGAGAGGAGAAAGAAGAAAGAAGATAATGAAAAGAAATCAGAAGTTGTACAAGTGGTATGTTAATATGTCTTGTCTGAGATGATTCACACAAACAGAATAAGGATTTTTGCTCTCAGCCTCTGAGGAATTAATTTTGTTGACTGATTGCACCTCAGATGTTTGAGGTTTCCTTTATCACTTTCTGTAAAATAATGTTTTTGATACCATTGGGCAACTGACTGGTGTAGTATCAGTGAGTACTCTTTGAGAGGTCACACATTCCAACTCTATCCAGACCAACACTCAGGGTCTTTAAGTAACTGAAAAAAATTGTGTGCCTTAATTAGTTTGTAATTTTGTTTGCAAATGGTTAGATTGAATTTTTTACTGTTAGGACATATCCTACAACTCTTGATCTGAGGAATGTTTCAAAGCTGGCGTTCTAAGTACTGTGGTCTGATCTCAACACAGCACACTTAAATTTAATCTTGCTCTGTTATGTCGCCCCCCTACACAAGGTCGAAGGCTGAGTATTAAACTAAGTGCACAAAATAAACAATAATTTTATAATTGTGTTCATATGTTTAAAGTATTCTCTTTTAAACTTTCAGCTCCATACAAAGTCACATCAATCCTTTTTCTCTTTGAGCTTTAGTTTGCTTTTAATAGCCAGCACCAGTTATGCAAAGTTAACAAAATCATTGGTCACTTATCCCACAGCCAATCTACAAGTAGTGCGAAGTTTTCTGCTACTCCTGGGATGACGTCGCAAACTTCTCTGCATTTCACTTTCCGTCAGCTCAACCATGGACATAAAATTTATGCTTGGTTGTGGGTGAAATGACACTATTGGTTTTGCTGAATACCTGCCATCTTTGCAGTAGTCTACAGTACAGGCATCTGACATGCAACTCCAAGTTACTCTTTAGGAGTACAATGTCGTTCAGCAGCCACCATATTTTTTTCTCTCCCTAATCTTTCTTACTTCAACATTTCAAGATGGTGGGCAAACATTTCATGAAGAAATTAATACACTAAGTGCAAAATTATCCGCTGAAAATGTACACTTGCTCTTCAGGCTATCTGTGCACGAAAAAAGCAATATTTAAATTTTGAGATAATAATGATTTAAGACAGTTCACTGTTGTTCTACAATAATTTTTATCTCTGTTAATATGTGATAAAAAATGTCTCATTTAAAATCTGTTTTGATCCATTTTCAGATAAAAAACACAGCAAAGATCAAAAGAATGAAGAAGAAACAGCTTAGAAGAATTGAAACTCGTTGAAGCAATAAAATTAATATTATTTCATTTTGACCTTCAATCAGTAGTTCTTCTATTTGATAGCTTCATTTCCCTGTCTCAACCACTCCTGTGAATTCATAAATAGGAGTATTTTAGGTTAAGTTGAGGGACAACCCTCAATCATCAAAATAGTGATCATACTATTTTTCCCCCATTCATTACCTTTTTAATTGAGTGGACGTGTCTTTAACAGCCATGAGCTATTTTGATTTCCTGACCTTTGTGTCCATCTTAAAACTATACTCTAAACAGCAGCATTTTGCTCACCTAATTAAAGAAAAGGCTATATAAAAATGTTCACCTATAAGGAACAAAAAGGCTTAAGGTTATGTCCTGTATGTGCTGTATCTACCCACGTGGCAGTACCCTTCCTATCCACTCCCTTTGAGGTGGGGTTTTGGTAATATTGATACAGATTCACGTGATACATTGTATAATGTTATGTTCTCCTAATGTTCATGCTTTCTCACCAAGTAAGTTTACCTTTTTGAAGCACTTAAGCCAACGACACACGCTTCAACATCCTGCAACATTTGTTGCTCAACAACTGTCGAACCATGTTGCACAGACATGTTGAACGGAATCATGAGAGCTGATCTCTGTTTTCGTTCAACATCTTTCAACAACGTTCAGCAAGTTGAATGGCATATTTAAACATTCAACATGTCATGACACACTGTTCAACATTTGTTGATCAACAAATGTTGAACTGTGTATGACAGGCTTTAGAAATTTTGGTTGAAAATTTAAATGTCAGTCAGTTTATTAGCCTGTGTAGCTGGTGGTATTGTTGGTGCCAGACCCAAATTATTGAGCAGCAAGGCCTGTGGGAGGCAGTGTGGCCCAGTGGTTAGGCCGCTTGCCTCGAGATCCGGAGATTCCGGGTTCAAGACCTACTCTGACCACTTGCTGAAACTCTGGTTTTTACTATCTCACACATATGTATGTTTCAATTTTATAAAGTTATATTTGGTTAAAAACTTTCAAACTAGTTCAATTTTGATTTTTCCTTTGTTTCATAATGATTATGATAATAAATATTGGACGAAAAATAATGGGAGTTGAACTGGTTTGAAAAGTTTTTAACCTGTGCGAGAAAAAAAAATTGAACCTTTACACACTTAAAAAACACTCACTTAAAACACTCTGAGATCTGGTGGGATGAAAAAATTATGTGAGGCCCTCCCAGGGTGGGGTCCTTGTTCCCTTGAAATATTTGCTTGTGTTCCCTTGTTCCCCAAATTACTTTCAAACTTGTTCCCAACTTTTTGATCACTAAAATCGTTTTCAATTGCTTTTGTTCCCTTGTTCCTTAAAATATTTTGACATTGTTCCCCAGTTCAAATTAACCATGTTCCCTTATTCCCCAAAACCCCTGGGAGGGCCTCTTATGTGAATGGCAGAATTTACTTTTTCACTAGGTACATAGAATTATTTCCTTAAATTGTTTCAAACCAGAATTTTTGTTGAATGGAATGAACCCATGCTTAAGTTAGTGAAGACGTCACATTGCGTCTGTTACGCAAGAAGAAAGTATACCGTCACACAACCTAGTTAAAAGTTAAAAAACGCGCGAAAAATTAAATATGTCATTGGAATTGCAACATTAGATTTGATTGGTTTATTTCGGACCAATCACATTATTGCTCAAATTACAATCCGTCAAACGCTTGCAAGGACGGTTTATCGGAGTTTATGAGGAAAATTATAAAGAGGAAAATAAACGTTTGAATTTTGTTATTATCGATCTTAAAATAACCCCAAAAACACAAAGTATTTGAAATTTTATTGTTGTTAAAGTCGTTTCTCACTAGAATAACAAACTTTGGCGATTAAACGGGAGATTTCAGATCGTCAGTGGAGATCGGGAGATTCGGACCAAAGTCTCCAAAATTATAGAGTCTACCGGATTTACGATTATCCGGGAGAGTTGACATCCCGAAAAGCCATTTGTAAAACTGCCAACCGCTTGTTATGGAAAGCCGATCTTTTAACGTGTTTTCAAGGTAACAGAAAGAAAAATAACTGAAGTTTGACGACTTAAATCATCTCCGTTTTTGAGATACAAAGGGAATTTTGACGCCCGAAGCCTTCGGGGCCCCTGGAGCTTCCGGGTCTTTGTCCACCCGTATTGGGGTTATTTATCAACCAACAAGGGTGGGGGTGGGATTTCTTGACCAACACACGTCATGTGCCGTGCGCAAGCGTGAAATAACGTCGCCATCTTGATTTGCGAGATGTTGGGGAGTGATCAGTATTTCGCGAGATTTTGTTGTCTTTCATGAAGATTCTCTTGAGATTATTTAGTGTAAGAGGTAAGCTAGCGATCTACAGTTATTGTTCTCCATTAACATATTGAGCTATGCGGATTTTGCCCCCTAAAAATCAGAGAATTTTCGTTTCGCTCGCTGATGTAAATCGGACAATGGTTTCGACTGCGGTGTGTGCTGCAATGTCCGATCACATGCATTTGCACTGCGAACAAGAGTGTATTCAACTTGGAGTCTCCGATCTAAATTTTTGCTATTTCCCGTGGTTCGTTTCTTGGAATTTATGGCAATCTAGTGACTCGTTTCAGCTAACAGCGGCTTGTTTTTCTGTGCTCACGACAAAACTCGTGAAAGTCAAGACAGGACGTTCATCACGTCGACCATTCGGCTAAAGCGGGCTCTTCATTTTCATACTGCGTTGAGTTTTCGGCCCAGCAGCAGTTGGATCTTGTGATCTTTTGGATCCAGTGTGGCTAATTCTTTATCGTCACTGTGATACTCCCGACTCTGACGGTTTGTTTAGGTTTACCAGCTATTGTTGTAAAGCTCAAAAATTGACGTCAGGAAGTGAGTCTGGGCGCACCCCTCACTCAGTTCGATCAATTGTAGCTTTTGTTGCTTTGCTTTGGGAATTCTCCTGGAATTGAACAGTTTTCAGGACTTGCAATCGGTCATATCAACGAATTTAAAGGGGGATGTTATGGTGGGGATTTTGATCTCCTCTTGTCGGTGTCAGCGTGAAAGCGTTGAATCAATAGAGTCGTGTATATGGGTTCTTTTATGTCCGGAATGTGCCCACAAAGTTGTTGTATTCTCCGGCGGGAGTTCTTTTGCTTTATTTTAAGATATTCTGTCATAAAACCCCTTCCTTTTGCGTTGTTTAAACGTAAATAATTGCCGTTAATATGAGGGAGGACCGCGCTCCACTCCAAGTTGCACAGTTCAAGTACTTGTACGAACACGAGACTTGCAAGAGCGAGAATTTTGAGTCCAACTTAGCGTCGATTTGCGTTGATAAATTTCCGGTGCATGAGAGCAAAAAGCGTTAGGTGAACACTTGAGCAAAACAGTAAAGAAAACAATTGAGACCTGTATGCTTTTGGTAAGTGTGTAATTTTGCTTTCACAGGTTTCATTGTTCTGTTGGGGATATCATTGCTATCTATCTGAATTCAAAAGCCCGCTCATAAATACGTTTGCGTGGGATGCCGCTATTCCAGCTAATATCACAGCAATTTAACTATATAGTTGTTAAAATTTATTTCACGTTTTGCTTGCTCCGGTCGAGTCTCTGAGAGGAGGTGTCTTCAAGATCTTAGTAGTTTTTCGGTTTTGTTTTCCTCTCAGTTGTCCGTATGATACTGAAACAAAAAATAGTTGCCACTAATCCATTGTTCTATACCAGTACGTGGAGAATATTTTGTATGATGTCATTGCAGAAACGTGCAATCAAGTTGTCAAAATGGAACTGAAATACAAAAGCTGTTAAACGTGACATACATGTATTGTATTACTTGTCTCCTAAGATGTTCAATTTGTATTATGTCCGTAGAATTCCGCTGTATTGTAAAGAAAGTCAAACAGCTCACGTGCAAAGCAATTGCCACTGCAATCACAAGAATAATATTAATTTGTTTAGGAAAGCATCCTTGTGAATTAGATCCAGTGATGAAATTGCATAGCAACACTTGTGCTTGAGAAATATGCAAACTGTCACTTTGTTCTTAAAGAGCAATTTGTTTAAGCAAGTTGAAAAATCATATTCATTCTTTTATTGTGGTTAGAAAGTTTATTTTCCAATATGTAAAACTAGATTGTTGTCATTATTTTTGAAATGTGGTATGTTTTGCAGTTGTTATTGTGTTTCCACACATTCATTGGGTACTTTAATTACCATGTTTGATTGTCCCTGTTTTATTTTAGGAGTATTCCTTAAGGTGCTGACATGTTTGGGTTTGAAATTGCTTTTTTTGGTGTGTCCTTCGTTTTCCAGTCTTGAAAGTAACATGCAAAATGAACTAAATTTTATGTGCTGTTTTTTAATTGAAAGGCTTAAAAATGATAAATTTTGATGTATTCTCTTTTGTGTTTTGATGACAGACATGTAATATTTGCTTTGTTTAATGTGGATAGATCATTATCTTTTTTATTTGCGATTCAATGTAACTAAACTTTGAATCATCTTTTCTTGACATATTTCATAGTCTTGTTTCTGTAACGTATATGCTTAATTTCATAATTTCTGTACTTAAAATAAAAAATTGTGGGTATCTTGAATTACACACTGAGTGAGAAACTTGATATTGTCAGGATATGAATACTGCGGAAGAAGGATCAGTAGATGGACTGTGGATCCACCTTGATATTGAATCCTGATTGTTTTTCATTCTGGCCTTCACCATTTCATTTTGGAGTTCACCAAACTGTACTTATTATTAATTTTATGAAGAAAATCAGAATTACATGTAATGTACTCTGAAGAGCTGTGATCAATATAAGTATGATATATCCTGCCATTTTTCACTGGACTGCTTGCCATTATAGTTTAGAATTTGTAAAGACTGGAAAACAGTTTTCCTGATCATGTTGTGGTATATAACCAAGAGATATTGACGTATGTAATATGGTGTGATAAAACTCAGTGGTGTTAAGGTTATTACTATGGTTATGCTATAGTTATGGGTGCATGCAGGGATGGCGTAGTGGTGGTGAGAGCATTCACCTCCCACCTTAGTGACCAGGGACTCATTCTCAGACTGAACGTCATACATGTATATGTGGGCTGAGTCTGTTGGTTTCATGTTCTTCTCTGAGAGGTTTTTCTCTGGGTATTCCGGTTTTCCCCTCTCCTCATGATCAGAAACCGACATTTGACTTCATTTGCATTGGTTGTCAATTACAGTTTACAGTGTCGGGCCTGGTTAGTGCTCTAGCACTACATTTGTAGAACGACTAGACTCAAATAAAGTTCATTTCTTTTCCTTAATCCAACGCATGAAGGCTCAACTGAACCCTCAGATTATTCCCAAATTAAATAATTGTCTTGGCAACTTTGAACTTTTTAACTTCCTTAACAGTATTGCACATACATGTAAATATATTGTGCTTGTACACATCAAAACATTTAAAGTAGTTTACAAACACTAAAAAACCATTTATGTACTGCACTTCAAGGGGGAAATTTTTTTAGAATCAACTGACTGTACACGTAAATTCTGTACTTGGACAAGTGAAAATATAAACTTCAATACTGTCCTGCAAAGCAAGCTAATCACTAACCATGCAGCCCACATCACGTACATGTATAAACATTATTCCCAGATTACTTTGAACGCTCAATGAAAACTGTTCTTAATTAGAAATAACTTTACAGGGCTCGAAATTGCGACCAATACAGTCGCATTTGCGACTAAATTCTTCGCTTTGCGACTAAAATATCTGGAGAAGTCGCAAATTTGCGACTTGTCACCTTTGCTCTTTCGAAACAAAAGGGTTAGCAGTTGCCACTTTGCTGCTACTTTTGCTAAAATAAATAAATAAATGACAAAATTATTTTGTTTCTCACTGTGAATTTTCTCTGAAGATAGCGTAATTGTAGAGTAATTTAGCAGCGATGTTACGTCCTTTCCTTCCATCATTCTTTGCAAACAAGCATTGGGGGCTCATATTTTTTGCTAAACTGCTGACAACACAATGCAGCACGCCGATTTTGCGACTAAAATTTGCCGAAATTGCAACTAAATTTTCGTATCTTGTTGCAAAATGCGAACTGCATTTTTTTTGTTAATTTCGAGCCCTGCTTTATTGTAACATCTTGGCATTTCCCCTTAGCTCAAATTTATGTCAACACAATTTTCAAAATCTCAAATTAAGACACATCTTTTTAAGAGCTCATATTTTTGTTAGCTATGAGTACATATTTAAAATATTACTAATTATTGATTTTTATTATTATATTTTGAATTATCTTATTCTTTTATTTGTATATTAGTATAAATTGGAAATTATTATTACTATTATTATTTTTGGAACTTGTAAAGCGCTCTTGGACATTGTAATGTAATCAGCGCTATATAAATTAAGTATTATTTATTATTTTATTTAAGTTGTTGTTGTGAATATTAAATTTTTATTATGTTGTGTATTCTGCAGGCTTTAGACAAGTGTACTCCGACCTTTTCTGGACAGAGGGGTCCTAATGCTGCTATGCCCTTAGCTGGCAAGGGTGGACTTTTTAAGAATCCAGAATATGCAGGCTTATTTGATGAACAAGACCCTGACAAACTCTTTACAGATTTACGAGAAATTGGCCATGGCAGCTTTGGTGCAGTGTATTATGTATGTATAATGTTATACAAGTAGTTACAATGATTTTAAGTGCAGTGAGTCATTTGTACCTGTCATGGTTGACCTTTGAACTGATTTGTAAAATTCATGAACATGTTATTTATGTCACATCTGGGTTTGGCAGGGAAGAAATTAATATTTTCTCAAAGTAAAGTGGTCTTTAACAGTATAATTTATTGTACAAAATAATTACTTGTGTGCCCTGAATACAGATCATGCATTGGTAAGTATGATCACAAATAATATTGAGAATATGTTTGTGGTTCATGTAGATTTTATACACTGAATGACAGGAGCTTCAATTGATTACCTTGTATTTAAGATTCAAATCATTCTGTTTCTGAAGTCTAATCATGCATATTACTCTCTCAGAACAATATCTCCAAGTCATAATAATATTGTGATTGACATAAGAATATAAACTGCAATACTGTAAGTCCCCTGTGATGCAGATATTAGAAAAATCTGTGAACTTAAAGTGAAAAGTTGGCAAAACAAACTTCAGATAAAGTGTTGGCTACCTGTATCCTCTTAATGCAATATATGCATATGTACCATGTATTTGAGTCCTTAATTAATGCATTGCCTTACGACTAAAGTTGCATCCAAGTATCAAGGGCTGTATCTATTTTTCATGATTTGACCAGAGGA
>NC_090886.1:45438213-45453213 GCF_036669925.1 Montipora capricornis
ACCATTTTTGAATACGGTGTATAGGTTAAGGAAAAATCTTTTCTTTCTTTCTTTTTTTTTTTTTGCCTTTTGGTTGTGATGAGTGGTAATAAGATGCTAAATTTTGAAGAGTACATGTAAATTCTCATTACTTTGGTTGTCTTTTACGAGGTTCGTTTGTTGTTAAAACAGGAACCTCTGACAGGAAGTGTCAGAAATTTAAAATATACAGTTAGTTCAACCTATAAATTGCATTTGCTCGATGTTTCACAAATCTAGCCCCTTTATACGCCATATTCCAAAATGGCCGTCATGTTTGCTTGCAAATTAGCCCTTGATGCCCAATTCAAGGTTAAATAATTATTCTTTTGAATTTTTATTTCAAAAACAAGACAAAAGAATGCTAAAAATGGCAGCCATTTTGGAATAAGGTGTATTGCGTGATGAAAAATTATGAAGCAGTGATACAAACGTTATTTACTTCATCTTTATCATGGAAATGATCAATGATTAGGACTTGAGGTTTCTTTCCTGCAGGCCAGAAATTTCAAAACAAGTGAAGTTGTGGCCATCAAGAAGATGTCCTATAGTGGCAAGCAGTCTGGTGAAAAATGGCAGGATATAGTAAAGGAAGTTAAATTCTTGAAGCTTTGTAATCACAAGAATACAATTAGCTACAAAGGTTGCCATCTAAAAGAACATACAGCATGGGTAAGGAAAACTTATTGTAACCCTGTTGGTGTGTTAGTTTTATTTCACATAATTATGCATGAATGTACTTGCATAAATCATATTTGATTTTTGTAAAAACGACTTTGCACTTGAAAGAAGTGTAGAAAGTGAATTTAGAAATGGGCACAATACTGGCACCAGTGTAGGTGTACAATTAGGAAGAGGGGCATCTAAGAGTTAAAATCTCTAGTCAAGAAGAGTGTGTTAGTGAAGGCCTTATTGTTATTTTGTTCCTGTACTTTCTATATCATTTGTTCATCTGGTTTCTTGCAGCTTGTTATGGAATATTGTGTAGGATCTGCATCAGATATTTTAGAAGGTAAACCCTACTGTAGAACTAGGTCTTTTCTGCTTAAAGTGCAACTATTATCAATTTTTTATCCCTTGAATTTTTAGCTTTATTATATAGAATTCCAGGAAAGACAAAAAATGCTGTTTACCGTATGGAAATATAGATCTGCATTGGTTCCGGAGATAGTTAACTTTGAAAAATGTGTAAAATATGCAAATGAGATTACTGATGACCTCATTTACTCAACCCAATATAAAATCAAGTATATAAATAGAGCTGTCACGGTCAATTGGCAGCAGAGACCATTGAAACTGGGTAGGCTAATAGTTATGCAGGCAACACACCTCTGGCTATAAAGAAATTGGTTCTCATGGCAACTCCCTGTTTTTCCAGTCCCCCTCAACCCGATTCAATATTTTTGGTAATCATAAGCTATAACAACATTTAGCGAGGCAACAAACTCGACCTAAGGTATTTATATGCTTGCAGGATCATGCAGATGAGGCACCATTGGCAAATATCAAAATAGAACGCCAAATTAAAGGTGGCCAGCAAAGTCTTTAATATCAGGGATGTCTGGAACCCAGTATGTTGCCATGGTAACAAAACTGGTGTGCTCATATTGTGAAGCACATCTTCTAGAATCTTACTGCGAAGAAACAAGCATTTCTGATTCAAATTGGCTAGGATATCTTTTTCCATCATACTTGATCATAATTTGGTTGAGTTTATGACATTGTCACTTGGCTAATTTGTATACTTTGAAAACTTCATTATCTCTGGAACAAAAAGAGATACTTGAAAATAGTAAACAGCATTCTTCTCGTACAGACTACATGTTAATGTCTTTAAATGGCTTAGATAGGAAAGATGTGAATTTTGTCATAGTAGCACTTTGAAAGTTGTTTGTTTGCTGTTAGTACCCTAACTTGAGAATTAAAAAAATGAGATGTTCTTTTATTTTTGTCTATAGTCCACAAGAAGCCTCTTAGGGAAGTTGAAATTGCTGCAATTTGCTATGATGCTCTACAGGTTAGCATATGCTTTCTTCTTTAAGCTAAGGGAGGATGACTATCTGGGAAGCCCATTAGGCAACTAATTTATGTACTCTACAACTGTCAGCCCCTGACAGAAACACATCAAGGCTGGGTGATGGTACATGTGATGGGAACGAGTCCTAGCAAGGCTGTTGCCTAACAGGAGCGCGGTAGCCTGGGGCTCCCAAAGAATAGCTCTGGGCACCTTAATTTTTCACAGCAACACCTTTCACTTCATACGTTGTGTTGTGTATGTTGGGCTCCTAAGTTCTCAGCGTTTAGCTCTGAGGGCCCCTTAAAAATTTTCTTAGGCAGCAGCCTTGCCTAGCAATGATCAGGTTTTTCTCATTAAAAGAGATTTTTTAATTGTTGATGGTGACTCTGGGATACTCAAAATAAATCTGAGTGCTCCTTTGGGTGCCGCGAATATCCCCAAATCACCATTGATAAATGAATCTCTTCATTCACCATTCATTTTGTAAAAATTTTAATGTTACTCTCACTGTGGCTGAAGATGATATTTGAAACATCAAAGCATGTTCCTTTTAAAAACACAAAAGTATGGCTGTATTTTTAAATATATATATTTTTTCTTTTACTTAGGGACTTAGTTATTTACATAGGAATGGAAGAATCCACAGAGATGTGAAAGGTAAGGTGTTTTGAATGATTACATGAACAGGTACATACAGATGCTTCATTTGAAAGAGCTTGCTACCTTGGTAATAATAATCATTGATTAATTAATAAATATACTATACATGTTGTAATGAATGTTCCTAGGAAGGGTGCTGACGAGGCAAAGATCCTCAATGCTTTTACAGAATCAGGAATATGTTGATATCTGTATACAAATGTGGTTTTCAATTGTGTGACTGATTATACTGAACTGTCATTTACCAAAAGTAGGGGTGATCAGTGGTTATATATCCAAGCCCAAAGCTGTGAGGTTAAAGGGACACTGTCACACTATTTTCAGTAACACACTGAAAATCCAAAGGAAGCTTTTAGGTTGATGGCAGCAGCAAAATAATGGCACTACTGACTCCTTTTATTGGGCATCTTTCAGGGCAGGAATTTGCGACCAATGCAGTCGCATTTGCGACTAAATTTTTCCCTTCGCAACTAAAATAATTATCTGGAGAAATAGCAAATTTGCGTCTTGTTGTCACCTTCGCTGTTTCGAAACAAAAGGGTTAGCAGTTGTCACTTTGCTGCTACTTTTGCTTAAATACATGACAAAATTATTTTGTTTTTCGCTGTGAATTTCCTCTGAAGATAGCGTAATTGTAGAGTAATGTAGCTGCAGTGTTACATGCACAGCTCCATTCCTTTGATCATTCGCTATTTTCATCGGTTTCTTTACACACAAGTATTGCGGGCTCGTATTTTTTTCCTAAACCGCTGACAACACAATGCAGCGCAGCGATTTTGCGACTAAAATTAATTTGCGAAATTGCGACTAAATTTTCATATCTTGTTGCAAAATGTGACTGGATTTTTTCGTTAATTTCGAACCCTTTAGCAGTGAATTGCCAAGAACAAGGAATACTAGTTGTGTTCAAACTTGAAAACGTTGGATGAACATTTTTTGCGTTTTTGCAGTGCAACTTGCATTTATTTTCCCTTTTATCAGCATACACTGTAGCAAAAATGTACACAATGGAATGCTCATTTTGTTTGTTTTCAGCTGTTCTGAAATGAATAGTACTAGCTACATGTAATCAGCTCCCTGTAAACCAATCAAAATGTGAAAGAAGCACTATTCATTTTTATAATCTCACCGTCTGTATTTAAACTTCTGAGTTTTTACCATCGTTATATTTGAACCTTACACTCGTGTACACATGTACTTACTTAATGTGTGCATTTATCCAGCTGGGCACAAAATTTAAAAGCTTAGTGCACACAATGTAGTTGTTTTGGAGCCAGGTAAGCACTAACTTGGATTAAATATCTCAGCAGTCCACAAGTTTTTATAGGATCCAACCAAGGATTAGTGCTAAGTACATGTATGCTTCAGATAATTCATCCCTAATTAGAATTCTTATTTTCTATTGTCAAATCATAGCTGGAAATGTTCTCTTGACTGAGGATGGGACAGTCAAACTTGGTGAGACTTATCTTAATTGCTTAATCCGGTCTGAATGTTAACTTATTTTATGATTTCCATTTTTCTTGCTTGAACTTTCATATCCTTCCCCAAAGGAGAGGAACATGAAACCTTTGACAGATTCTCAAGCCAATTCTTCAGTCGTTCCATTAACGTGTTAAGAACACCAAAGACCCCTGTCTGATTGATATGAGACTTCCTTCCTGGACAAACGTCACTGTAATCCTCACTGATCAATATTTTGGGTAGAAAAAGGACACTAATCAGAACTCCTGCAGTTCACATCAAAGCAAACTTTAAAGATCATTCATGTTGACAGATTCTAGCACAGGTTCTTTGTATGGTGCAACTGTATGCTACATGCATACAGGCCTCTGAGGGAAATTGCTACTGCTGCTCTGTTTTGCGTGAATGGCGACAGGAGTGTACAGTATGTTGTTTGACTAGGCAGAAGTAAGCGGTACTTACAGTGTATTTCTTGCATGAACACTAATAAATTCATCATGTTTGTGCCTTTTCAGCTGATTTTGGTTCAGCTGCACTTGCAGCTCCAGCGAATTCTTTTGTTGGAACGCCGTACTGGTAAGTTAACCTCTTCACACAAGGTCACACAAATTATTGAACTGCGGTCTAGAGAAGTATGGTTTTGAATGTTGTGTTGTACCTGGTATTATCTTTTTTTTTTTTAAATAACTATTGCTAGTCATTCATGGTACATTTATGGTTTTGTTGCCTAGGATGGCACCCGAAGTTATTCTAGCCATGGATGAGGGACAATATGATGGAAAGGTGTGGAAAGATATGTTGTAGAAATTCTGCCATTCAAACTGATTATTTTCTGTTTGATGAGTGTAACCCTAACCCGTTTGTTTTCTTGTCTCTTTGCTTTAGGTGGATGTTTGGTCCTTAGGAATTACATGTGTTGAGCTAGGTGAGAACTCGTTTTAAGACAGACCTTTCCACGGTTTCTGATGCCATATTGGTTGGGGGTGGGGAGCTAACATGGCTTAAATTACAGTGAATGTATGGAATTTTTGCCGAATTCACACCTCTATAACTCGGCTCCAACCAGCAGATTTCAAAAATTTTTTAGACATTTTATTAACATCGTTCACTCAACGGGAAATTAGATCATTGAACAAGGTGCGAAGTCTGAAAACTGGATATTACGTGTAGAAGTCTCCTCATATGGCTTCAAATTTCACGGGAATTTGCATAGTTTTGATTGCAAGGGTTTGTATGAAATTTACAAATTTTGTTTAAGGTCGTTAAGGCTTGATTCTGATCGGCAAACTTCACGAAAAGAATCTCAATAGAATTGCTTTTTGAGAGGTATTCTCGCCATCCACAATGCTCAGACCTTAAAGGATTTATAATGGTTCAAAGTTGGCAAAATTCCCTTACATTCAGTGTAATTTAAGCTGTGTTTGCCCCCCAAACAACATGGCATCAGAAACAGTGGAATATCTGTGTAATCATAATTACATGTATTTTCTGTCACATTGTATTAACTAATTAATTTTAGTTACAGCACAGATACTCATGAGTGTTTTCCTTTACTGTACTTTTAGCTGAAAGAAAACCACCACTTTTTAACATGAATGCTATGAGTGCTCTGTATCACATTGCCCAGAATGACCCACCCGCACTCTCTGCACCAGACCAGTGGTAAGTTATTGTCAATTAAAATTTGCAGCACTAAATAGAGCTAGACCCCTCACAGTTCTCACAGTTCTCACAGTTTTCCAAAGTTCTAGCCTCTGCCAATGAAAGGTCTGAAGATTTACTGAACAATGCTTCTAAAGGATTCCAAACCCATCCATTTGCTATCTTTATTCTTTTGCGTTTGGTTTCAAGGTCATCTTGTTTTGTGGAGTTTGTTCAAGTTTGCCTTAAGAAACAACCAGGAGCTAGACCAACAGCAGAAGATCTCCTACAAGTATGTTTAGACTATCTATGGAAAAAAATATTGTACTTTCTTTACTAGTAGTAGTCAGTGATTTGTAAAATGTGTTCAATGTCCAGTAAAATAGTATTTTCTATTGTACTGGGCCCGGTTGTTCAAAAGTCGATTAACACTAATCCCAGGTTAAGACTTAACCAAGGAGTTTATTTCTTCACACAAAACGTGGTTCTTTTTGTGTTTTTAGTTGTGTTCTGCTGAAGAACAGAGAACTTATGTTTGAGAGTATTTAATGCTGGCTGTTTACCATTCAAAATCAGATAAAGCATGATTTAAGGGTGAGGTATTTTAGGGTAAGACAGGACAGTGTCATGTTTACAATGGAGTCGCAAGCTAAAATCCAGGGTTTAGTTGTTTGAAATCTAGTTGAAGTCCTACATGTATTAATAAAACCTACACTCTATAGGATAGGTTGCCATGGTAATTCTACCAGGCTAGCATTAACCTATTATTATTGTGTCTAGCAACTCAATCTGTAGTGAGTTGATGTGTCAGTTCAGATGCAATTGAGTTTGAAAGAATAAACTTAAGAAAGGTGAAAAGTGTTTTGTTTGCTTATTCGTAGCATACATTTGTGTCACAACCGAGACCTGAAGGCATCATCCTTGAGCTGATTGAGAGAACTAAACAGGCTGTCAGAGCTCTTGACAACATGAATTACCGTAGAACAAAGAAGATACTTCTGAGTGACCCCACAGGAGAACTGAGCGAAGGAGAAAACTCTGTTGTTGAAAATGATGATGATGACGACAAGTCATTGGCAGTGAGTCTTTTGATGGATTTTTACAATGTAGTTGTTGTAGTTCATGAAAGGTTGCGTTTGTCCGGTAAATGTGATTATCATACTACAGAGAGAATACAGATCATGGTACTGTTCGACAAATTCCTTTTGCTATGGACATCTGTTCTTGCTTTTTAAACACAGAGTTTGGAAGTGTCAAGAGACAATATTTTCCCTGGCTTACATTTTCAAATTGTTCAGGTGTTTCAATATTGTTACTGTAACAATATTCCTTTCCTTTTATCTTTTGGTCTTCTTTCATTGGCTGGAGATAGGAGCTACATGTATAGCCATTCAAGTGGATTCATTGGCCTATGTTAATGCCATAATAAGATTCGCTTGAGATACTAACGAAACAGCTGCACAATAATAATAATAAATTAATAAATACAGTGTTTCTTGGAGATAAATGTAGCTTGAGAATTGGTTTTATCTTGAACAAGTTAATAAAGGTCAAATAGCCATTAAGAAAAGATCAAATGGCCAGTGCTTTGAGCCTTAGCCCTTTGTCAGATTGAATCACAAAGGTCTAACACTTGAAACATCAGCCATTTAATCTTTTCACAATCACTGTGGTAGTTTGACCATTATCAACTTAACGATTTTGCTCTCCTCCAAGTCAGCTCCACAGTTTCTTTAAGGAGGCTCCCTAGAGATTTAAAGCTGCTTGCAAGCTGGGCTCTAGTATGGTGTGTAAAGCCTGAATCGCTCATGTTTTTCTGATTTTTGAGACATCAGTGTCACCAAATCTGCAAAAGCAACTGCTACATGTAGTTTTCTCGAGTTCCCTTCAGTAAATTTTTTTTAGAATTGCTTCAGTTCTAACCACATACAGTTCCAAGCAAATACCCTATATTTGTTAAAATCGAATATATTTAGAAAAATGACTCCTTACAGAATATTGGCAAAATGGTCTGAACGGCCTTGACTTTTTACCACTTCAAAATGTCAGGCAATATCATTTTCGTAATGTGGCAAACAAAAACATTTCACCAAAGGAAAGTATAAATATTAAGCCAAAAATGGGAATGTATCTGCCGGGCATTAGATGTGACGTTTCCATGGTGATGGCGGATAATCCGAAAATTGACACCCAAAAAATAATAACTAGATTTCCTTTTGTAAAACATGCCCTGTTGTGAGGGTATTTGCAAATACTCTAGGGAGTCACCTTAAAACTAATCCCTTGATACACAGACAGCACTCTGTTTGCACAGTGATGGTACATGTACAGAAATGGAGGTCAGAAGAAACTAAGTATTAATTAATTAATCTTGATCTTGCTTACTGAAAGTCTTGTTTGTCTTCTATCTGTACTTCAGTCCTTCTTCCTCGTTGTTCCTGGTTCAGCATGCCATGTAAACTTTGATGGGGTGTTGGATGAGGGGGATGGGCCCTCTACATCTGAGGACAGCTTGGCTTTCTCTGAAGACTCCTTGTCCTCGCCATCTTCATTTTTCCGATTCAGATCAGCAAAGGTTCTGACTACTCATGTGTTGCATGGGCATGCGTCACATAATCTTTTTTTTTTTTTCAGTGTGCTACATTGTGTATACAAGCATGCGTACCTTCAACATTCGTCCAATCATTCTCATCAACACATGCACACCATTCTGTCATCCTTCAAGTTGTCTCGGTTGATCATCTTCTATCTCATAATTTTAGACTTGACTTTCACTTTGATTCTTTTTCTTGAGCTTAATTAAATTTCATTAATATGTTAAGATAAAGTGTCATTGTTTTGAAACTGATATGTGGCATTTGGTAAAATTTTAGTTTGGTTTCTTGTCTAAAAGCTCATTAGTGTAATGGTGGAAAGTTGTGGATTATTTTTACAAACATGGCCAACCGAATTGAGAGACATGCATGGTTAAAACCATTACTGTAACAACTTAAATTCTTCCAGTTAAGCATTGAAAGTAGTCAGAAGGGATGTGGAAGATTGGCAAATTTGCAAAAGAGCTGCAATATTATTATCAGTTACCGGTATTGGACAGTGTCTGACCAAGGTGACATTGTGTCTGAAAAAACTGTCAGACAGTTCATAACCAGGCTATCTAGTTTTATCAGCGATTTTCATGGGTACGTGTGAAACGTTTCACAGTTTTACTATAATTTAGGCATATCCTGCTTGAGCCAGTGCCGCTGTGGGTTGGCATGTCGGTCTTGATTAAAGACGAAATAAATAATTTTGATGGGATTGGTCAAGTACATAATTATATGTTTCTCTTCCCAAAATTTGAACTTAACGCATAGTTTTTTTATGCTTTAAGTTATTTACAGCCCTTGACAAGGTCTTCAAAGGCAGATCATAAATATTCATCCAGTATCTTCCTCATTAATTTTGTAATGGCTTTAGGAAAGTATTGTTATACAGTGTACCTCTTGACTGGAAAGTAGAAAGTAACAAGTAGTTTTTCTAATCCTTTAGAGTGCAGAAATTGCAAATGATATCAAAAAAGCAAGTGTCAGCAGTGTGGCAAGTGTAGCAAGCAGTACAGACAGCCTGCAAGGAGTGGACCAAGAGAGCGAAGTGGGTGCCACAGGAAATTCATCCATTGCAGTCGCTTCTATAAGTGTGAGTTATTTTTTGTATTTCATTTTGCGTCCCTTAATAATTATTAATACTTATGAATCTGACTTATGATGTGGCCTGTACGGCCCCACACGCGCTTTCATTGTAAAACTATTGGGAAAATCCCTGTGTGAGGGTCGTGCACATTAGGACAACCAGGGCTGGAAAGACCCGACTGGGAACACGCACTGCTCCGTGCAATGCAATTTAAGGGGATTTCGTTGCTTTTAAACATCCAAGTTATTTACATGTACAGCCAGGAAAGCAAATGCAAACAACGTATTAGATATTTTTTCTGTCCAAATTTTTGTTTCTCATTTATTCAAAACTTCATATTCTGAGTGCTCATGAATAGTGTAAAGAGCCCATATGATAAAAGGCTTATCAATTGAGTTTAGGTTGGGCCGGACAGGAAAATAATTATGTGACCCTCATTCATGGTGCAAAGACCTTGTTGCGCTCGGGTCGTACTCCATGACCTCTTGCTAAATATTTTCCCACCTGGCCCTCCCACTCAGTCAATTCTTGGGTTTCACTCACGTGATCAACAGCCATGTTTTTCAATGAAAACAAAAGAAGACGTTAGCATAATAATAGCTTTCAATTCCCGGAGGATTGGATCGGGACACCAACATGGCCGCCATTTCATTGTTTGGGGACACCAACATGGTGTCCGTGACGTCATGTGAAATCCAAGAATAAGTACATATTATTATTATTATTATTATTATTATTATTATTCTATCTCCTTTAACTTTATGCCGATTTACAACACAATAGCCAAGTCCATTCCTTGAGGTATATTGAAAGTGCATGGAATAATGAGCTATCTCTGAAACTGTGTGCGTAGTTTGCCAGATAATCTTTGAGAGATGACGCTTTGAAAATTTGAACTTTTACAAAGAATGTGTGGGTTCGTTAGTGCTTTGGCCACCCAAGAATTTGTCAGTTTTTGGTGGCTTATAATTCGCAGAAAACTTGTATGTTATTCAGACCTCAATGACCTCAGCAAAGATTCGCCCATTAGTACTATACTAAGAGTTCGTTAAACTCACTGTCATGTACCTCATAATGGAGAGAAGTTGGACAAGTTGTCAGGAAGTCACTGGTTTATTTTTTTTTTTTTGGAATGAAGTCTGCTTGGAGGCTGGATCCCTAAGAGGGGAACTTGTCAGACAGAAAGCAATGGCATTGATATTATTTTTGTTTGTTTGTTTTTTTTTACTTCTCCAGCTGCCTCAAGGGCGTCAGGAGGATGATAGGTTTGCAACCATTCGACCTCAAAAGATGATTGCAGAACAGAGGCAAGAGAACGAAATGAGAGATCAACTGGAGATTTACAAGAAACTGAGACAGAGCCATCAAAAGGAAGTGTTGATATTGGAGAGTAGGCTACATGCAGAAATGAATGAACACAGGAGGACGCTTGACAAGGAATACGATACGCAGGTGTGTACAGTTAAATGAGAGAAGGGTTTTTCCCCTTTAAATTGTACAATGGATTAACAAATGACAGTCAGTGCTTTGCTACAAGTAAGGCCGCAAGAAAATCATGTTGGCAAAAGGGATGCAAAACAGGCTAAGCTACAAAAGGCACAGTACACTTGTACATGTATGTACCTTAAAGCACCCACGGATTATTTTGTCAATCAATCAGTGACATAGCTCAGTGAAAACTGGAGCTCTTAAAACTCCATTGTTTTATCACTGTCATCATCGTGGAGAAATCCTTTACAAGTTTCATCTCTGTTTTGCTTTGACTTTTGATTTCCGTGAAGCATGATCAGCTAGGCTTGGATGAATTCAATTTCGATAGTGAGTCTTCTCTAGTTAAGAAGAGAGTGATTTTTATTGGAAATTTGTTCGTGAATGTCCGTGAAAGGATACACCCTGAGAGTTCTGTTGACTGATTTTGCTTGTACTACCCGGCCGTTCATGTAGGTACATCAATTTGAGAGAGAGCTGGACAGATTAAGGGCAAGACAGAAGACTGAAATGGAACAGAAATTGAGGCAGATGATGGCTGATGAAAAGCGACTGCTAAAGCACATCAAGGACAAGCAAGACAGTGATATGAAGGCGTTTGTTTCCGATCAAAAGGCAGCTTACAAGGCTGCTAAGAACCAGTTCAAAAAGGTATGCGACCCTTAGATTATTTCACGTTTGGAGGGGTGGCCGTAAAACGACATTTTGTGACGCTTTAAAAGAAATTGAGACACTCTATAGTACTTTTACTTTGTCACTGAGAGATCAAAAAGTTGAGTTGCTTTGTTGCTGCTAATTTCCACTTAACCGTAATTAAAATTGTTATTTCAGCTGTTATCATTTTTCTTCTGTGAAAGGGCTTGTGTTTACATTGTACTGTTGGTTTTTTTGACTGCAAAATTGATTTCCCGCTGTTTAGGACGAAAGTGGCCTAAATAGTTTTCATCATTGGTACTCGCCCCGGCTAAGACATGTTTCAAACACTATCATGATTGGCTGTTGAAATTTTAGGACCAAGGTAACAGAATGTCTTACCAAGGGAGAAAGAACACCTTCCAAGCTACTCAAGATTTGGCAATGAAGGAAAAGGTTCATGAACACAACATTGTGCGCAATGCTGAGCTAAGGAAGTTTCGCCGTGAGCAACTACTACAACGTCAGAACTTGGAGAAAATACTGCTCACAGAGGTTAGTTGGCCAATAAAAGAGTGGTCCATAGTTTCATCCAGCCTAGTATTAGAACAGATTGAAGCTGGCTCCAACCAACTGCACTTAGGGAAGTTGCCAGTTTCATCGAGTTGTGATTGGCTCATTGACCCGAGTATTGTACTGTTGTTGAACAAATTTTCTCCAGATTTGGTGTTTTAGTTTCTCTATTGAAAAATCGACTACCATAGTTGCACCAAAAGGAGTCATTGAGATAAACTTACGATAACTAGACGCAAATACTCGGGAATATTCATACGAGTAAGTCACACTTGGTTGCGTTTCTGACTGATTGAAAAATTGGGACGTGATTTTTTAGCCAATCGAAACGCGAGTCGTTTGAGGAAGAAAGTAGCCCAATTTTCAATTTTCAGTTCTAGACAAAAGGCATCATCTCGAGACTCTGGGGAATAAACTCGTATAAATCCTTATACATATTCCCCAGAGCCTCAAGATGATGCCGTTTGTTTAGGACTGACTTTTATTATATCGAAATTGGTCTATTCAACGTGCATTTCGGAGTGACATCCCAAACAAAATCGCGATTGTTTCATATTTCAGGAAATGAACAAGTTGGAGTCACAGAAGGACCTGTCACACCAGATGTTGATTAGGCATCACGAGTGTACACAGGAAATGGAATTTAGACACTTGAATGCAGTGCATAAACTTAGGAGAGATCAGCAACAGAAACAGCACAATACGGAATGGTCCAGTCAGGAAGAATATAACAAGAGGTTAGAAGGAGAACTTAATCGGAAACATGCACTGGAACTCAAGATGCAGCCTAAGACTCTTAAGGTAAATTGAAACTTTTTTGCCAGTTTTCATTTTTGTTCTTGGTAACATCTCCAAAAGATGGAGGAACGAAGCATTTTCTTTTGCCACCACCACCCGCTCTCATTTTACGGCATGTATATATATATATATTTATTATTCAACACATTGTGACAGTGTCCACAGAAAAAAAGCCCAAATGAAATATCTTTAATATGGAAGTTTTTAGCGATTCACATTTGTGATTTGAGGAGAATGTTTAACTCATTCCAAAACGTGCTAACCTTACTACAGTAAAAAAAGGTGGTTTCCAATGGTGAAAATTCAAGAAATACTTCTAACTGGCTGCATATGAAGTAAGATACTTCTTAATACACGTGATTCTTTGAGCGGAGATCATCGAGTTCAAGTCAGGCATTTTAACTCCACCTTTTTAAATTTGATTTATTAGTACCGGCGAATTCAAGGGTGGGGGTAACCCTGCGATGGACTAGCATCCCATTCCGGGGAGGGGGGGGGGGGGGGGGAGTAGAAAAATTCCTTGTCGTTTCATGCTAAGGAAACCGGGGATAAGCTCTGGCGTGTTGGGTCACTAGGCTCGGATAGCGCTTACCTATCAGGACGAGAACGGCTAAAAAATGCAAAAAGGAATTGTTTTTGCTAATTAAACCTATTGTTTTGTGGGGTTCTCGTAGCCGTCGTCGTCGTCGTCTTGCTTAAGCTTCCACCGCGCACCGGTGGCTCAGTTGGATGAGCACCGGGCTGTCACGCGGGAGGTCGTGAGTTCAACTCCGGCCGGACCAACACTGAGGGTCTTTAAATAACTGAGGAGAAAGTGCTGCCTTGGTAATTACATCTGCAAATGGTTAGACTCTCTAGTCTTCTCGGATAAGGACGATAAGCCGGAGGTCCCGTCTCACAACCCTTCAATGTTCATAATCCTGTGGAACGTAAAAGAACCCACACACTTGTCGCAAAGAATAGGACATGTAGTTCCCGGTGTTACGGTCTGTCTTCTGTGGTATATCATGGTTGGGAGGGTAAAAAGGGCGCACTTAATTTGGAGCCTCGCCCTGTTGTGCGACCCCTACCACAGCCTGTTTTTCTGTTGTGGTGAAAGTGATTAAATAAATACTTAAATAAGTTCAAGGGCCCTTCACAGAAAAAAAAAATGAAAACAAGAATTCAAAAACATAAAATGTCCAATGGACCATTTTCGAATTCTCACGGCTGGACTGGATCTAGCATGAAATGGAGGCTAATGCGGTCAAATCTTTTCAAATGCAAATTAGTTTGCCCTCATTAGCCTCCATTTCATGCTAGATCCCGTCCAACCGTTAGAATACGAAACTGGCCTATTGGCTGTCTTCAAAGTGGTCAGAGCGGGATTGGAACCCAGCACAACCGCATGCACTAAATACCGTAAGCGCAGGACCTCGCCGTTTCAATCAGCGAAGGCAATTTCGGGAACTTTTCATAGGTTTCCAAGATTACCAAAGACCGGCCATTTGTCTATTGGGCAAACTGACTTGTTCAAGTCTTATGGATTGGCGTACTGACTAGTCCTCTTAAATTGCAGGCTCGTGAGATGCATATCAAGAAACAGTACAGAAACGCTATCAAGACTCAGACGCTGCAATACAAAGCCTTCCAGAAGCAAATCCTGGAAAAAGCACCGAGAGAGAAACACAAAGAACTTACCAAGCAGATACGGGAAGAAAAAATGAGGAAGATGGCTGATCTCTCAGTGCAGTATGATCAGAGCATTTCTGAAATGCTCCAAAGGCAAACGGTAAGAGGCAGACACGATCCTTGCAGTTTTTGTATTGTTGCCAGTAGGGAAGGACTTTCTGATATGTCACCGATTCATCCTGGCACAGCAAAAAGCCTCTAGGACCTTAAAAGAATCAAAGAAATTATCCACACTTTTTCATTTAATACTACATTTTCCACTTCTGTGTTTAAACGATTTCATTTTAGTCCCATTTCCGGCTTTCTCCTTGTCAACCAAAATCACAAAGAATTTGGTAAATAGGTGCTAAATCTAACGTTTCGTGAGT
>NC_090886.1:45458213-45463213 GCF_036669925.1 Montipora capricornis
TCGGGAGACGCTAAACGAAGGAAAAAACGAGGTTGCCTATTTACCGAGTTGGTATTTCGAGTTGGATTTCGAGTTGGATTTTCGAGTTGGATTTTCGAGTTGGATTTTCGAGTTAGGATTTTCGAGTTGGATTTTCGAGTTGGTCAGTGTAAACTGTAGATTGCAGATCAGGGATAAAATACAGACCAAGGTGATAATGTAACTGTTGAAAAGCCCAAACCCTTTTGAAGTCAATACTGTTTTATGCCTAATTTAGACCGGCCGCTGGTCTGCAGTCTGTATTTACACTGCCCAACTCGAAAATCCAACTCGAAATCCTAACTCGATAATTAGTCTGTCTCCATGTGGGCCTAAGCGATAACAAAATGAAAGTTTCTTTTGTACACTCTCTAGATGAGCACTTTGTGCCCTTAGAGCAAATGTCGAATAAAAATATTGTATATATCGCTTGAACACACAGAGCAAACGATTTTCATGTCCCGAACCTAATGGGTTTTTGGGTCGACCAAATAATTCAGTTGGTCGATTCAGTTCATTCGTCGAACTTATTTGAGTCAAACTAATTGCCCAAAAACCCTTATGGTCAGCAGTTCACGTTACAAGCCTAAAACTATTCAATATGGCAAAAAGTAACGCGGAACACGAGTCAGCTGAACATTTGGAAGAATTTTCTACAAAAAAAATAATTTTAAATGACCGGAATAACCTTTACTGTCAAACTTATATATTTTTTTTCAAAAAAAGCCTTTGTATCCAAAATAACGAAGTTTTAGAATCCCTTGCTTTTGTTTTCAAATTTCGCAGGCGCCGTCTTCTTGAATAACTGTGATGTGTTACGGTTGCCCTATTGTTATTAGACAAAAACTCTTTGTGTTAGAACAATAGGGCAACGTAAAACGTCACAATTATTGAAGATGGGAGCGCCCGCAAAATTTAAAAGCGAAAATAAGCGATTTTAAAATTCAGTTGTCCCGATGTAAAGACTTTTGAAAACAAATTTCAAACAAATTTTGTTTAAAGTTTTTGTGTAGCTAGCAAGAATGGAGGTTCCGCTTTAAGTACCATATGAGTGCGTTCCCTTTGTGTTCGAGCTGGAAACACAGAAACGTTGCCACAGGCCGGCCATGTTGTAGGCGGGAAAAGGTCCCATTTTTTGCGCATTCTTTCTTTTAATTTGTTTTAGAACTGCTGATCACATGTGATCGTGCACATATATTGCTATACGGCTTTTATAACTGACGTGATTAATTAAACCAGATCGAATTAAAATTGAAAACTTTGTTTAAAATTACTATGACGTGTGGAAGAGAGCTCAGTATCACTTTTCAAATGCGTTTCAAGTTGATATTTCTGTTCTTTAGTTTACTTACTGCAAGTCTTCAAGACTTAATGATCTGGAAATAGACAAACCCACTTTGCAAACATATGAATTTCCGTTTCTTTTTCAGTCAATTTTTGTCGTTTTAGAAGATGCGTATGTGCTCTACCTGTATGTATGTATGTATGTAAATCTTTATTTTAAACACGGAAAATCATCAGTTAAGCTTAAGTTAAAAACTAAAACTAATTACAACTGCTTTACATGATTGCCGTGTGGGAATCCGATATATCAGCTACCTTCTTGATTTTTCGCTTAAAATGCTCAACGGATGCAGCATTTTTTAAGTTTTTGGTCAAGTTATTCCATAGCACGGCCCCGCTGTAAGAGAAACTTCGTTTCAAATAATTGGTGCTTGGTTTGGACAGGGTCAGCCTTCCCTCAGAGTTTCTTAAGTTGTAAGCAGAGTGACGCTGAGAGAAAACACTTTGTAGATAATCCGGAGCAAGGTCATTCATGGTTTTATACATCATTAAGGCTTTTTGTTTCTTTCGGCGAAAAGATAGCCTCTCCCAGCTGAGGGTGGAAAGAAGGTGGTTTGAGCTCGCATCAAAGGGTGATTTAGTAATAACTCTGGCTGCGCGATTCTGTAATTTTTGGAGCTTATCACTCAAGTAACCACTCAAACAGTCCCAGACGGGGCTGCAGTAATCAAAATGAGGCATAATTAAGGTGTTATAAATTAGAATTGCAGTTTCTTTGGATATAAACGGCCGCACACGTTTTAGGGCGCCTATAGCTGAAGAGACTTTCTTGCAAATCTCTTCAACGTGTTTACCCCAAGAGAGGTGAGCATCTATGGTAAGACCCAAGGATTTGGTATGAACGACTCTCTTGATAATTTGGTCATCAATTCTGATTACTACATCGTCACATTGGGCAGAGAGCCTTTGTCTTGATCCAATAATCATTAGCTCAGTTTTAGCAACATTTAGACTTTCAGCCAACTGCTAAGGTTATATAATTCAGGGGTTAGAGCTAGCTTAAGTTCTGTTAACGTTTTAGCAGATAACGTAAGGTTGGTGTCATCGGCAAACATTCTTGGCACCTTCTTTGTTATTTTTAATTATGCACAAACTCCGATAAATTTCAGATGACTTATTTTGCTAATTTATCTATATCTTGTTTTGCATGAAGCTTATGACAACAATCCTTTAGACTGATAAAGTTAATGTTCAATGCCTTCACATCCGCACTTTTTAGCCCCATTTACTCCGACAGTGACGGTACGGCAGTGCCTTCAAAGTAGTCTCCTCACGGACTCTTGGGGGCAGTGATTTCAGGGGCACCCAACGTCAATTTTCGGAAAATATCTGTTCGGAAGACGATTTGAGCTCTAGGATTTTCGAGACATTTGTTGTAAAAATTCTTGCTTGCCTGCCTGTCCTAAGATTTTCGAACATCTAAAAGATGGTATAATTGCCCATTTTTAACGGATTTTTAACCTAAAAAGCTCACCTAGAATTTTCGGGAGCCTTTTCTTTGGCTGAAATTTTCGAAAACGTAAGTTTTAATCCCTATAATTTTCGGATCACTAGACTTTCAGCTAGGAAATCCGAACAGATGAAAAAGTTTTAGGGGATAAAAATATTCCTATATCTACCGTTTGAATACTAAAATACGTTTAACAATGCTATGTACTGTCTACGCGGTTTTGAACTACATTCTCGTTGGGTGCCCCTGTGATTTCAACTGCTGTCCATTGAACACTGCGTTGAAATGCCTGTGAGTGAGAGTTTCCTGCACACTGTTACGTTGTGACCTTTGAAACCTTGTGATGTAACACTGTCAAACTTCAAAATTTGAAAACATGACCTTCAATCTTCAATCGTCCAACGTTCGACTCTCTCCAATAGACACGACAAAATATTTTTACCGATGAAAAATACATAAAACCTGAATGAGTTCAACGTGGTGGAATTTTTCCCGCTTCAGCACACAGGTGACGCAAATCCTTCGTTTTTTGACATAAAGCTCAAAGAACAAAAGAAGAAAATTTCGAGGAATTTTCGGAAGAGTAGTTATCAAGTTCATTGATCTGAATTCTGAGAATAAAAAGACTGGCGTGGTGTAAGTGCACAATTTAACACGTTCTTTCCGCTTGATAAATTTCTTGGAATGAAACACAATTTTACTGCACCAATCCTATTCCTAGAATACATTTTTAAGTACCATGTAAGCGTGTTTCATTTGATCAGACGTCAATGTGGACACGTCGGAGGAGGAAACAAGGAAAAGTTGCCACAGGCCATATTGTAGGCGGGAAGAGGCCCCATTTTTGTGCGCGTTCTTTCTTTTGTCTTAGTAATAAAGCCACCACAATTGCTGATTTTGTGGTCGTGCATGTATTGCTTAGAGGCTTGTAAGACTAACTTGCATAAATTTGACTTGTTAATATTTCCTTGTTCAGATTACGGTAACTTATATCCAATTCTCCACCAAGATCGAATTGAAACAAGTAAAACTTTGTTTAATGACTTGTGAACGAGAAGTAGCAGTTTTTCAGGTGCGTTTCAACTTGCTATTTCTACTTGAATGTGAACTTCCGGTTCTGTTAATACGTGACGACGAAGATTACGTCACGCACACTCGTGACCAAATTCGGCTGAAGTTCGCTTTGTCGGGAAGAAACAAAACTTGTGCCCTTCAAAAAGGGCGAACTTATAGCTTGGAGGAAAATATGAATTTAAAAGGTCAAGAAGAAACTGTGGATCAAACAGAAGTTTTTCTAGCTGCTTGGAGAAGGTTTTCTCCACAAGTCAAACCTCCCAATACCGATTTCTTGCAATTTTGTGGTTTTAATGGCACAAGCTCATCCTGTGAGCAAATCCTTGAGCGGATGAAAACATGCCACGAAAGGCTCCAACATGCCATAGACATGATAAAAGCAGAGGGGTTTGTTTTGAAATGGCTCACAGAGGTCCTTCATGTTAAAGACTTGAATGTAAGGGATTCACAGGTTCAGGAAATTGTAAACTTTTTCTACCCGAATGTTATTTTGGATTCGCATCTGCGTTCAGTTGGTTCAGACGCCCCTTCTACGGAAGACAAATCAATCTCTGAATACGGGCCTCACGGCGAATCTTGCAAGTTACAAGACACCTGTGAATCAATTGACGGAAGAAACAAAACAATTAGCAAAATGGTTGAGGTGGGAATGACAAATAACACAGAACACACAGTCGGCGGAAGTGTGAACAAGGAATTAGAGTCTGCTGTCAATAACTCATGGGAGATGTCAGGGGTTAACACTTGTGAATTATTTAGCAGTGAAAATAATGAATTCGACGAACAAGAGGGCTTGTTGCACGAGGATAATAATACAGTAGAGGGTAGTAAACTATTGCCTAATAACAAAGCGGATGAGGGAGATGAATACGATGAAAGCCAAACAATTTTAAGTGACGAAAGAATCCCTACGGACTCGTACTCTGACGGCGAGGACACGATGGAGGAAAGACGACGAGGAGCGTATTCCCTTGAAAATGATAAGTCATCTGGGATAAAAAATCGAACAATGGCGACTGTTTTCTTACCGTTTGCAAAGGGAATTAGCAAAGCTAGATCGAAAGGAAGGTGGCATTCCTCGTCAAATTATATACATCTAAGGAGTGACTCTGGG
>NC_090886.1:45473213-45505713 GCF_036669925.1 Montipora capricornis
TAAATGCAGTCGATCTGTTTTATTGCAGGGCTATTTAGTAAGCCATTTGGAAGGATTGGCAGATACATTGCTCTTTTAGGGGTAAGTTGATTTTGTCTGTATGGTATGACTCATAATTCCTTTTCCCATCCATGTACATGTATTCACCAACCAGTACTCTCAAGTTCAAAATCAAACACTCAGCACCTTGGAATCACTAAACACATGTAGTATAGTAGTCAAGAATAACCATTCATGAGCTTTACTTTGCCCTTTCTGATTCTGTGGAATCTCACCTTCAAGGGCGAACTGCCAAAGTGCGTTTTGGCTTTCATTTATTAAACTTCTGAATTTTCCATTAAATAGTGATGATGATGATGATGAACTTTATTTTTAGGAGGCTCAAACCAGTTTTAACACTTTCAACAAACTGTGCTATTTGGAAGGATTGAATCTGCCAAACTTTTTCACGTAATGGTAACGTTATGATACCGTATGAAATATCAATAGATGCTTAACAAGATGCAGTCATTAATGTGTCTTAACAGGTTACCATGGAAACAATAGAGTCCTCCACAAACAGCCTATATTTTGTCTTTAAACACATATATCTCAAAAACGAACTCTGTGACCCCCATTTTTCATTGCTGGAGAGTGATTAGCACTCTACAATAAAACTTTCTGCAAAGTTTTAAAAATAATAATCTGGAGCAGATTCATAGCCACCTTCACAATTAGAAGAAGTTAAGGTGGCTCTGAATCCACTCGAGATATTTTTTTTGACCTTTGCCGAGTTTGTCTTAGCCTGCTAATCACTTTTTAGCAATAAAAAATGGTGGTCACCGAGTTCGTTTTTGAGATATAAGTACTTAAACACACAATATAGGGCGTTTCTATATGGTTCTTTTGTTGTCATGGTAATCTATTACATCACATTAATATGTGCATCTTGTTAAGCAATTATTGGTGTTTCATGTTTGCTACTTAATAACCGAGAGTTAGGTCGTTATGGGAAAATCTCAAACCGAGGCCTTGCCATATTTGCGAGGTCGATACAGCTTAGGCTGAGGTTTGTGTTTTTCCTGTAACCACTGAATGGTCAAGGTTATTAAGTTGTTTATTATATGGATAACAAAACGGTTCTGAAGCGGGAAAAAAAACCTTAGTTCAAGCAGAAGTCATTGCTTGACGTCCGGCAGTGCGAGTGCTTATCTATTCATTCATCGTTTCAAACCAAGGTCAAACTGCACAGTGAACTAAGTAAATTGAATGGAATGGTGTACTCTGTCAAGCAAAAATTTTTATTTTCAGCAAAAATGATTATTGTAGCCACAAAAAGGATGACTGGAAACTCGAGGTGTTTTTGTTTCCGCTTAACTCTGAGCTACAAAATCTTCTGGCAAGTTGGCATCAAGCAGCCTTGATATGCTTGTTTTCTGAACAGAATGGTTGGTGACTTTTTCTCGAATTCTTTGCATGCCTGTGTTGTCTGCTGCTGAACTGAGAAACTTTCCAATCTCAGACTGGCTTTTTCCTAATGGTGCGCTCATGTACCATATTTCGCGTTTTTTGCGACGACTACCTTGCCAAACAGCTAAAGAGAATGGTGAATAAGGCTGTTTCATTTCCTTGGGTCGTTGATCACTGAAAAGCTTGTAAAATAGCCGTCTCATTTCTCTGGAGCCGATCCAGGTCCATTCATTTCAGAGGTCAGCATTCACAAGCATAAAGCATGACCCTCCTGACACAGCTGCTGTAGACTCTACCACGTGTGTGTGAAGACAAACTCTTGGAACCAAGTATCGGCTGCAGCTCCTGGAACTTGCCCCATGCAGTCCTGACCCTAGTTACAGTGGCAGCCTTGCAGCCACCACCTTCAGAAATGCTGTCTCCTAGATAGCAAAAGGAGTCGACAACAGCAAGCTGTTGGCCATCAACAGTAACAGCGTCCAGATGTCTTCCAATGATGGGATGTGCTCTTCCAAAACATCTACTGCACTTGAAGGAGGGATTTATGGGAGAATAATGCCCTAGCGCTTAGCTGGGCTTAGGCAATCAGAGTGTACATTACATTGGCCGCAAACACTAGGCACATGATAAGGTATCACAAAATTGCCCTTAAGTGAAAGAGTGTTGTGTAGTTAATCTGTCTGATAACACATTCCTTTCAAATTGTTGAAGCTGGTTTGAGCCACCTTAAGTGTTAACAGGACTGGGCATTCAGTCTTTTTATGGTGGTGATTTGACCCTTGTCAACTTGTTCAATAAAATCCCTTTTCGATGTAGACATACCTGAGCCTGACTTTGATGTAAGCAGTGTAAAAACTCTGTAACCTGGAAGGGTTGACAGTCTGCATTAATAATTCTTTATTCAACACTTTAAAAATAAATTAGGACTTAATCAGAGAAACCCCAGAAGATCATGCTGATTCTGAAGTGTTAAAATCTGTTCTGAATTCAACTGAAGAGTTTCTTGCAAAAGTCAGCGGTGATGACAGAGATGGCGGGGTAGGTACTAGAACTTTGCAGAGTTAAATGTAACCATAATTCCAGGTCTATCACTTACCCTTTTTTTCTGTGTAATATTTTGCTCACTATTATAGAGAAGAGGAAAATCAAAAAAGGATATTATTGTAAATATTAACATCTCAATTCATATATGGACGTTTTTTCTTAAGACTTCAGGGAAAATTATCTTCAATTTAAAACCCTTGTTATGCTTTTTGAAGATACATAGTAACCCCTCTGATTTTGTGTAATGTGGGTATTTCTAGGCTTTGCAAAGGGTGAAGACAGACCATAGACTGGTGAAGGATGGCTTTATTGTGGAACTTGCAGGTTTCAGAAATATTTGTACTTCAATAATTTATTTTCATTTTGCAATTTACATTTTTAGTGCATTTGTAATCTGTTTTTTTTTTTTATTTTGGTGAATTTTTCTTATATTTGCTGCTTCTTCCTTTCAGATGGTGTTAGAAAATTCAGGCATCTGTTCCTTTTCAATGACTACCTTCTGTGTACAAAAAGAAAAATAAGTGCCAGGTAAAAAACATTAATTTTTTAAAATGACTGATGTTGCTGGCCTGGATTTTTCACACAAACATCCAACTCTTAAGGGCTCCCATTAGTCGTGGCTGTTAATCCTGAACGGGAGGGCTTATTTAAGAGGACATTGTCTTAGCAGTTCAATAAAAGTAATTGTTACTTTATTAAAAGCGTGGTATTGTATCGTCTAAAATTGGCTCAAGACGTGTGATGCCGACAGCTTTTTGCCATAGATCTTGAAAAGACAGAATTTGAGAATGGTGTAAATTTCAATGTGCCGCTTGGTATTCTAAACGTGATGTATTGCTGGTCTCACCATCTTGTAAAATCAATACCAAGCCTTCCAACCGTGTTTTCATCCACAGAAGTGAGCAGTATGTTTGCAAGTGGTATGTACCTCTATGTGAGTTGCAGTTTCATCCTTCAGAAATCTCAGAAGGTATGTAGAGAATGGTTTGGATATCTGTCAGTTCACGCATTAGTTGATAGTCTCTGCCGCTAAAACGGTAATTACTTTTTCCATATTTCTTCTTCTTCTTTCTTCCTGTCTGCCACTCGAGCAAGATGAGTCTCAGGAATAGATATCTATCCTGTCCCAGTTTCTGATGAGTGCCTGGGTCAGGGAAATATTTTATGACTGTTAGGTTTCCATGACTCTCGATCAATATTATTGATCTCTTCCTTGGCTGTCTTCTAGCTTTGTAACCACTGGGTTTTGTGTTTGTAAACTCGTTGGGTTGCATTGAAAGTAATGAAATATGGAATCCAACATGGTGGTTTACATATTTGATAACCTCAAATTCGGCTATCGAGACCTGATTACTGGCTGGCTAACTTTTCGTTGTAGCACCACAAGTTATTCCCGTTACAAGCAAGACGGAATTTGATTTACTCAAAAGCAGAATAGCCAGCACAAAAGCAGAGATCAGACGAGAAGGAGGATCCTCCAATCTGCTGCAAAGTCCAGATTCCTCTCCTTCGTCTAAGGTATACTTGTCATGTTTCTTTTCTTACATGAAATTTCAAATCATTTGTCATTGAAAAGTATTCTGAAGAATTTAGAAATTGAGCCTGGATCCCTTTTTGAAGATTACTTTTCCCTTGACATGTGCAGCTGTTTTTTGAGTGGGATGCAGTACGACCAATTTTCATAACTTGTCTTCTCACCGAGGTACTTTTGTGCCATTTTTTTTTTTCCAGCGTCGTCGAGCACAGTCAGCATCAAAAGTTGTGGAAAAGATGAAAAAGCGTCAGGCTGCGCTGGTAAACTTTTCAATGCTAACAACTTTTTCGTCTAAGTACATTATATTTGGCTCATCATCAGAGTGAGAAAGAATGCTGGAACGCAAAACAAGGAGTCCGCATGGCATAGTGGTTATTAACCGCGCCGTCAACCACTGCAATCGTATGTGGGCAGAGTTCCGGTCGATCTCAACCTCACTCAATAGGGAGTTTAAGCACGTGACGTTTTGAGCCGCGGACAGCAAACGGAAATGAACATTTCGCATGGCAGGACAGTATTGTCTCCCAGATTTTTAAACTAATCATCTCTAATGGAGGAAAGATACTTAGCAATATAAAGGAGATGCTGACAAGACAAGTTAAAATGGAAAACAGCTCACTCCCGATTGCCGTCCGCGGCTCAAAAACGTCGCAAGCTTAAACTCCCTAATACAATACAATACATACTTAATTGACCACTCCCCATAGGGGCTTTTCAGAGCCAATGAGAGATAATCACGACAGAAGAGAACATTCAACAACAACAACTGTTAAGAATCCCAACTGGCCGGAGGCAAGCTAGTTGACTATTTACAAGTAGAGCTGAGAAGTTGAACCAGGGACTACCAAGAACAAATTCAACCCGTGGTCAGAACGCGTCTTGGCCGCGGGATCCCCGGATCTCAAGGCAAGCGCCCTAACCACTGGGCCACACTCCCCCGTCAAATCAACCCCCATCTTATGACATCAGTCTTCTAAAGGGGCTGTGCTCTTCGGGACCTTTCTGAGAACCACTTACGTTGTTGAGAGCTTCCTAATAGAACTTTAAAGATTAAAAAGCCAAACATTTAGTTGTAGAAAACCAAAAGCTGGTTTCTTCAACACACTTCCTCAGTTAATGCTGGTTTGGTTGACTAATTTGTTATCGTTGTTTGGTTATTTTAGGAAGCTGCTCTGCTGTTAGCTGTCCCAAGTCTTCCTCTTACCTTGTACCACAAGCAAGGGAAGGTAAGATCCTGGGTTTCTGGTATAATACACTCCTTAGTTAGTCGATGTAACAAGATTGGCAGTCGTTGGGAGACTTCTGTCCTGGCATGCGAGCTGTTAACTTCCCGGTGTCCGTTCATGGCTCTTAAACCTCTCGGGTTTAGGCATTCAAAGCCATCGCCCTTGGAACAATTCCACGCCGTCTCTGTTCAAGCTGCGTCGTATAAGATATTGCTCAAGGATGTTACAGGAGTCCATGACCAGGAGACTTGATATGTTTGCGTCACATCGTTTTCACAGAAATAGTTTTTTTCCCGCGAAACCAGACCTTTTTGGCCAATCACAAACTTTTCATTATCGTTTCCCTTGAGACCGAGAATGACCACTAACTGTATGAAGAAATTGGTCTTAAATGTCGTTATTATGACCTTGTCGTCTCTCACGAGTTCGTGGCATGAATTAAGAATGATTCGATTATGTCGAACACCGTTAATATTTTTCATACAATTCTCTTCAGTTTTACGAAGGTTGTGAAAGCAAATTTGCCGATCATTTCTTAAAAATAATTGAGACGATAATTTTTTTTATACGATCTTTCCCTTTCTTTTCCTTTGCGACCAGAAACGTTTTATTTCTTGATCATAGATTATCCTTTAATTCTGATTTCTGTATTCAAGGTGAATAAGTAGCAATTCGACTAAAGTAATGTTCTCCTATAGACACGCACGCGAAAAATAATGTAGCCAATCTTTTGTTGTAAACGCGTGCAAGTTTTTCCACTGCGATTCTGACTGTTTTTTCAACGGGATTTTATCGCGAAAGTCGTTTTGTTGGGATCGATCCGAAAATTCTGGTTTGTGATGCTGTCTAAGGTCAAGTCAGTGTATAAGATAGTTAATTCTGACAGTTAAAAGGGCAGCAGTCGTTCAAGGTTTTTTTAAATGCTTAGACTCACATACTGGTCGTCAACGCTTTTTAAATGTTTGGATGGGATGCTGAAAACATGCCTGTCATTAAGTGATTTGAAAATTTTGACAGGCTGTCGTTCATTTAGACGCGTTATCATATGAAAGCGTAAGGTATAAGCAACAGTTTCGGTGTTGCTTTTTAAAAGAATTTTTATTATGTCTTATTAAGTGGCACAAAGCGATGTTTGTAGTAACAGTTTCTGTTTGTCTTTGTAGACATACACACTACTTTGCAAGAGCGATGTTGAGAAAGCAGAGTGGAAAGAAGCAATTCTTCCCCTTTTGGAGCAAAACGAAGGTAAAATAATGCGACACCCCGGGTAATGTCACTTATTGGTTGAAAGTCTCGAAGGCGGCGTTGATTTGATTTTCATTGCGCAATTTAGTACATACATGTATATGAGTTAAACCAAAGTTGGCAGTGTGTCCAAGTTAGACAAGGGATTTTGACTATTTCTTGACAGCATCCATGAACTATCCAACGAAGCCTTATTGTTTTCTGCTAGAACTTTATGTGGCCTAGGTTGTCACTTAGATTTTAAGTCTCTTTATTATCACGTCGGTTTCGCTAATTGTCTCGTGCTTTCGTCCTTAAACCCTTAGATAATCCACCAGTGGACTGTTCCCCTCTTAGCGTGATCGAGTTGCATCACTTGCTGGAAGCCTGCAAAAAGGTGAGTTTTTAACTCTTTTTAACGTAACTGCACGCCAGAAGCGACGCAGTTTCATCTTCGCAACGACCATGTGGGAAGCGGCCTCCATTCAGCTTTCGTGTAAACAACGTGTTCGATTGGCTAAGACCTTTTGTTTACCGGTGGTTTCTTGCGACATCCAGAAGCGATTAAAGTGGCAGCTAGACTAATTGACAATTCGTAGGACCTTCTGTTTGTTTAGGTGCCCTGTTTCTAACTGTTGAAGCTTGGAGCCTAATATCTCTAAGATCCTTGTCTACCCAATTGTAGCTCTAACAGGCGTCGCGTTCATGTCATCGGCAAAAGTGAAATTTTCGCTGTCTCCAAATCTGAGAGTCATTCGACGTGGCTCGCTTACTCCTGTGGAATCTAAGGAAAAGAAATCACCACTCTCTCGTCGCGGATCGTGGTCTCCGAACCTACGTTTGTTACGAAGAGCTTCCGATTCGAATGTTTTCAAGGATTCTCAATCGTTGGTAAGGAATCCTGTTCATTGCAGTGCTAATTTTGTTCTGTTGTTTTGATACCAAGTCACGCGAGCTCTCGATCAGAAAAGGGTTGATGTTCTCTTATGGAAGTCCAAGTGTGTTTATTTAAGATGTGGCAATCGCAATCTTATTGTTTGCTGACAACGAAACTCACAAACCGTGACCTACAACTTTTTCATTTGGAATATATTTTTCAGTCTCCAAAACAACTGTTTTCCTTTTCCGTTCGAGTTTCACGCTGAGAAAATTTCACTATTCAGCACACAAAATCTTTATCTGTCACGTCAGCCAAACTACAGGCATCCATTACCCTCCATACTATTCAATACGGACCTGTATTTCCTTGTCGACAAGTGAGTTACCCTCGACACATTTTCTCTTCTCAGTTTGATTGCAACGCCGATTTATTGTCAGAAACGTTTCTCAGCAGTTATTCAAACATGTATTGTAAATTCATTTTCCTCGCTCATTAAGCCAAAAGCATGTGGCGTCCCCGTGGCGTCTATTAATTTCCAAGCTACCGCTGTCATGCATTTTTTATTTCAGGTATAGAAGAGGAAAATCATTCGGATGAGACGCTTAAGGAGATCAATTTCACACCTCTTCTTTTTCACATACTTATTTCCACCTCCTTATCACATTAATAACAGTTTCTTAATTTTGAATCACCCTTTTACGGCATTGAAGCGAGCTTGATACCGCAACTTCGGCTTACTGTGTTTCGGAAGAGAGTTAAAAAAGAGTCCTTTGAAATTAAGACAGACATATTTAAGATGGAGGGAATTGTGCCGTAATCACTGGCAATGACGCTGTCAAAGGCCCTTGCAACTGAGCGTGTGGAAGCAGGATTGTGAGTTCTTTCTCTGGAGCAATACAAATAAAGTCAAGAGATATGACATGTAGTCGTTTCGAGACTTCATTAGCCGTAGGTTTATTTGTTCGGCTCTAAGTGTTTCTAGATTGACATTTGTGGACTGTAAAATTAGCATCATTTGCCATCTTGTTATAAAACCAGCTGAAAAAAAACTCGACATATGAAAACAAGCGTAAAGCTGTCAGAACTAGCTTTTTCCTCTGTTTATACTGGTACTTAAACGCAGCTTTGACGTGGCATCAGAAAGTCTTTCCCCGTGTAGAACTGTTGTGCGTGACAAGGCGATCGGTGTAACATCTATTGCATGGAGTATGACTGTTAGAAGGAGACAAAATTGCAAAACTCCCCTGCGGCCGCCGACCGGTTGGCTCCGGTCTGTTTTGCTGCCTTTGTAAGGACATCTGCAAATGGTTAGACTGTCTGGTGTTCTCGGATAAGGAACATAAACCGAAGTCCTTCAATGTTTATAACCCTGTGGAACGTAAAAGGCCCTTTTAGCTTTTTCATCAAGCTAGGCCAAAAATAAGGCTATTAGGTCACTCAAGGCATTTACTGGAAAAACTATTGGCAAATG
This sequence comes from Montipora capricornis, assembly GCF_036669925.1. NCBI lineage: Eukaryota > Metazoa > Cnidaria > Anthozoa > Scleractinia > Acroporidae > Montipora > Montipora capricornis. The sequence goes on from NC_090886.1 coordinate 45,482,042, forward strand.
TGTTTCAAATATGGACACGCATTTTCAGTAAATAGCCACGAAGACCATGTGGACAAGTCACCTTACTAAAATTCTTTTGATATCTTTTCCTCATATAGTCATGAATGGTAACCGTGTAAAACTAAAGTTCCAAGTCATGATCTCACGTTAGCTTGCACGGAAAGATCAGTGAAATTACCCTGACATTAGCTCTTTCATTCATTGTCACTGTGAAATCTTTCTTTACCCTCGGATTTTAGGGTAGCTTGGTGTAACCAATATCTCCGAGCATTTACCCTTCCAACTATGATATACTACAGAGGACCGACTGCAACACCGGCAACTCCATACCCTGCTCTTTGCGAATAGTTTGTACCGGGGTTGTCTCTGACCCTTTCGAGGCCACTTATTGATAACTGAACCTCATTTTTTGTCGCACCTTAATTTATTTGCACGATACACTTTTTTTTTGTGTTAATTGCAAGTCGAAGATGTTGTCGTACTCTCGTTTAACTGGCCTTTATTTATTTTCTTTTTAGTTGAGAACATGCAAGACACTTGGCCGAGTTTCTATGAAAGAAGGTACAAGTCCTCATTCAGTTTCTTATTGTAAAAGCCCAAGGAACGAGGTTGCGTAATTTGAATTCTGTATGATCCCTTTGACACGACAGACTCCCGGGAGTAAACAGCATGTAAATTCACCTCACAGTTTCAATGAAATGCCAGTCAGACAGGTATTGAGAATGAAGATAATTATCAGCCTAAGATGTGTGATCTTGATATAACACCAAATTCTCGTGACTACCCAGCAAAGAAATATATGTTACTAGTTAGGAGAATGAACGTTTTCGATATTGGGAATGAAATGGTGAAACTAGAAAGCATGCTGGATAGAAAGAATTATTCAGCTGGAACCATTCTATTTCTTAACTTTTTAAGAACTGAATGAGATTCGTTATAACTTTTCAGATTTGAAAAATTTATATCCCAATGTCTGGTCTTCTTTTCCTGTATCGTTGTTTTGTAACTGGTCTTGCAATCCGGTCATTTTTGTGATTTTCAACTATTTCTCGATGTAGATAAAGGACTGCTCAATGGTGTTCTGTACGTCCATATTCTATCTGGAAGAGGATTTCACAAAAATGGTAACTTTTGCCTTTAACGTTGGTGCCAAGTTTGTTAAATGACTGAAAGTTTTTGGATTAAGCAGTATATATAGATGCGGTGGATCAGTCTTGATAGTACTGAAGTTTGACCGTACACGTAAATGAAAGCAAGCAAAGGAAAGAAACCGTAAACGCAAAGTGCTTTGCTTTAGTACCATATGCTCCGCAATTCTTGTTCAATTTTTAGAGATGTGTCGTACGACAGTATCTTTAAATGCAGGAGAAATTCGAAGAGTTTTAACCGGTTGGAAATATCTCGAGACTCGATTTAGATCTCATAATCCTGATAATCCTTATATCGACTGGCACCCCACCCTGTATATAAACAACTCAAATGTTCCACTAGCAGCTGTCCTCCAATTGGCAACGTTATATCAGAGACAAGGTAATCTGACCGATGTCAAATGACGAAATTGTTGTTCTGAAGAGGTTACCCCTTGGTCCACGCATATTTAAGCAAGGTTTTCGATAGCTTTTCAAATGACCGGACATGGTTATTTTCCGTTGTAAGGCCGACTGCATGCAAGTGCATTGGTACTCAGAAATGCTGTTTACATTCTTGAGATTGGAGGGAAAAAAAAGGAAAGTAAACTTATCGCGTGAATAAAACTCGATTATTCCGTTTAGTAAGCAAAATAAGGCGACGTGCCTTCTTGTTAGTTTGAATCATTTGTTTGCACGATTGTCATGTTTTCAGCCCAATACTTCCTGAGACACTTAAGGTCCAAAAAGGGGAAAAAAAAAAAGCCAACCAATCTTAAAATTTATAGTGTCAAAGTACCGGACGTGAAATGGTAAACAACTGAATGAAACGTCCGGGCTCCGGTCTCAAACAAAAACCCTGATTTAAGTGTCTGTCACCTAACAAAAACCGCTTTGCGCGCAACAATTCCCTGCAATTGTGTAGCACTAATACTTTGGTTCATTAAACGCTCTCCTTCAAAGTCACTTTTTAGAGGCTCTTAAAACATGGAAGAACTAGTAGTAATAAACGACCTCGCAAGAAACACAAATTGTTTAACACCGGGTTGATCTCACAGACTGCTTGCGGCGTTGTGGTAGTTGAAAGAGTAGAAGTGATCCTAGCACGTAACTGAATAATTTAAGCAATAGGCCAGTTTCATATTCTAACGGTTGGACTGGATCTAGCATGAAATGGAGGCTAATGCGGGCAAATTAATTTGCATGTGAAAAGATTTGCCCGCATTAGCCTCCATTTCATGCTAGATCCAGTCCAGCCGTGAGAATTCGAAAATGGTCTATTGTCACTTTGCAAGCACATGAAAAATCCAGGAGACTTCAAAGGGATTCGAACCAGTGACCACTGCGCCGGTGCAGTGCTCAACCAACCGAGCAATGAAGCCTCACAGTCGGGAGCAGTTAAATTTGTTGGGTTCATGTGTTCCCGCGGAAGGACTCGTTCAATGAAAAAAATGTATCACTTCTATCTTTCATCAATAATTCGCACTTCAACTATACATTTCTTTCATTGCTGTAGTTCTGTGAAAACAGCGATGCAAACTGAGTAACTTGTAAAGTCACTCCTGTATCGAACCCATTCCCCTTCATTGCTCGGTCATGGATCAAACTTTGACCACTTTTTTCGTCACTCAATTAAAGCGAATAAAAAGGTGGGTTTTCAACGAAAAGGTTGTGAAAACAACAGTTGAACACGCTTTATTTGGGACGATTTCGGACAATAAATTAAGTGGAAAGGTTTGTTGAGATGATAGGCACTTAAAGCAAACCATTACGTTTGAAATTGAATCAGTCTTTAGGAAAGCAGCTAAACATGGCAGTAATTAAACTTCCTCCGTGAAACTTTGGTACAATATCAGCATTGACTTCTGTTAGTTACCAAGGTTAGGGTACAAAGAAACGCCCAAGGAAATGGGAGGGGATTGCCTTTCTGGCTTCAACCGTACAGAGTTTATTAGACACTTTTGATCGCCATATTGTTGATGTCATGCTGTTGCTGTCATTTTGAGAGATTTTCAAAGATAGGCGGCCCTCATTTGAACTCCATTCCATTGTAAGATCAAGGCTTTCTTTGTAATTCTAGACCTTAGCTGTGTGGGTGAAGTAGATCACTTTGGTCAGTTTGCCCGCAAGGCAAAGACGAAGACATGCAAAGCAACTGGTGATCCTGTCTGGGACCAGGTTAGGTTTTAAGCTGTGCTCATGTTATACCAGTTTGCTTAAACTGCGTAGCTGTCGGTCGTGTTGTTTCGGAGCGCGGGAGAAGGCTGGCGCTTTTGGGTTTCGACGCTCGAAATCCCGCCAGCCACAGTTTGCTAACCGAAGTGGATGGCAGGGGGAAACTGAAGTTCCCATACTAGGACTACCCTCCACACAATACAAAAATGGGTACATGCAAGAGATACCAACTACGGGGAATTTACACAACTTGTGAGCGTAGATGCTTGAGGAATAATGATTTCTCCTAGTCAAGGAAAGAAAACTGGGTGAAGTCATAATTTACGAAGGGACGGAGTTCCAGTTACTGATATACCAGAGTTTTGAAGCAAGCAACCATGGACAATCTTCCTGTCGTTGTACGTTGGATCAGTGGCTTGATCTGATCGGCGTAATTACAAGTTGAGAAACTAAACATTTTAAGCAAGAGCCGATACAACGTAGATTTGATTTTAGTGGTGTACTATATTTCGGCTGGCCAAACCAGCCTTCGTCAGGTACAATGAGAGTTTACGTTGGATTGCTTTTGCTTTTTTTCCAGTATAACGTCAACATCCATTTACTATATATATGTACGTAGAAGCAATCCAATGTAAACTCTCATTGTACCTGAAGAAGGCTGCTTTGGCCAGCCGAAATATAGTACACCACTAAAATCAAGTCTACGTTGTATCGGCTCTTGCTCAAAATATTTACTGATATACTAATGGCAGAAACAGTATTTACAATCATAGTAGTGCGAACAGAATTTGGTTAGATCTGATACGAGTACGATATATAGGTGACTTTCGGTGTTACAGTAGCCAACAATAATCTCGTACATCAGAATTAAAGCAAGATATTTTTATCTTTGTTCAAAAGAGTCCCACTTGCTGTAATGTGTAATGCATTCCAAAAAAGGTCTTTAACTCCATTTAGAGGTGTAAATTGTCTCCACAAACATTCAGTTATAAAAAGTCAAGTTATTTTTGCGCAATGTAAATATTTAATATCCCAGCGCAGTCTATTTAAGGCCCGTTTTAAACGTCGCATTTTACGTGTGCCGAATCCAATGCAAATGAGAAAAATGTATTGTTTTTGCTCATTTGCATTAGATTCGGCACATGCAAAATGCCTAACACTGAGCATCGCACCTCTTATGCCCGTGTAGGTTTGAATTTTTACGATTCTTCCGTTACGTCTACCCTTTATCTCAAATTGAACCCCTAAGAATTACGAACCGCTTGTTTTTCGTCCTTAGGGCTTTGACGTTGAGGTCGAGGGCACGAGAGAACTGAAACTTCATGTTTACTGCAAAAGCAGACTAAACTGGGATGAGCATCTTGCGCAAGGAAAAATAGAGGTGAGTGAGTTACAAAGGTACTTGCATGCTTGTTTTGCGGATGTGACTGATTCGTAGGTATTTTTCGTCATTCACTTTTTATCAATTCAAACACCACAATGTTGATTACTTCCTTTTCTGCCTGTACATGGTACATCGCTTTCCGAACTGAAATGTTACTTTTGCGCTTATTTCCTCAGTAACTGTCTTACATTTTCATCCTTTGTTTATGATCATTATTGCCTCTTGTTTTAGCTCCTGAAGGAAAACTTGACGGATCTTAAGAAAAGGACGATTACAATCTCTTTGGATAAGCAGGTGTGCTTCTTTTCTTTTATTTATTTAAACATTTGTCATTTAGTGCCTTAGTAGCCCCCCCCCCCCCCTCCTTGTCCTCCTCCTCTCCCTCCCCTCCCCCCCCCCCCCACCCCCCCGAAATGGACGGGAAAAACTATGAAATGAACCCAGATTTTAGAAGTCAATGTTCTATGCCTGATTCAGTGGCAAGTATAAGCGGTCTGACTAAAATTAATCGCAAGAATTTGCAACCCTTGTTTGAGTAATATTTACAATTTTATGATTTTCCGTATTCTTTTTGTAAACGGGAAAAGCCTTCTGTCGAAGTAATATTTCGATTTCGAATTTATTGCATCTCAGTCTTTCTTCTTTCATTTTCTTTCGTTTCTTCATTAAATTCTCAGTACTCATTCTCGGATGCAAGAGCCCAGTTGCAGATACTCGCTCGAATAGACCACTTTAAAAGAAATTCGACCACCTTAACATTCTTTTGTTGTTATGTCAATTAGACCTACTGCCCTCATTTTGAAACAAATATTCTTTTGAAATTTGGTCGTCGTAGCGAGGCTAGAAAGGCCTATTATCATTAAAACAAAAGAATATTTGATACAAGGCCGCCATTATGAATGAGGTCTATATCCGTTGTTCAAAAGTTGTCATTTTGAGATTGCGTTACGTAAAGGCTGACGTTGATCGTTTCTGTCACAGGGTGCTGTCACGCTGTCATTGCAGTACTCCAAGACAACTCAAGGAATTCAGAGGAAGAAGTCTTTGACAGAAAAGGGCGTTTTTGGGGTTGATATTGCTAAAGTGTCAAGGTAGAGGATCAAGTATTTCTTTTGGTGTCAACTGCAACAAAGCTGGCGTTCTCCTGACCCATTTTCTCCCACATTTGAGTAAAGATCTTCTGACAATTTGCATCTTTTTTCTTGCAGGCGGGAAAATAGCGATATTCCTTTGGTTGTTATCGGATGCGTTCAAGAAGTCGAGAAAAGAGGTAAGTTGTGCCCTCGTTTTGCTTATTAATATTCAAAGACCTTTGAGCAACATTTCATATCAGTGTCTTTCACAGCGCGTAGGCTGCTTGGCCGGGCAGGCGTAATCGGGGAAAGCGAAGCGAGGGAAAAGTTACGCTTGCCACAGCTATTCCACGTGCAGTGTTTTTGTTTTATGGTGATGCGTTTTACTTCATGCAAGGATGATAACTTATTTGATACTTGGACTTGGTTTTAACCCTTGGACTCCCAGGAGTGAACAGCATGTAAATTCTCCTTACAATTTCAAGGAAATGTCAGTCAGGCAGGTATTGAGAATGAAGAATATTATCAACTGAAGAGGTGTGATCTTGATATAAAACCAAATTCTCATGACCACCCGATTAAAGAAATCCGTCGTACTGGTTAGGAGAATGAACGTTTCAATCGTGGGAATCATAGGGTCAGAAAGAAACTGAAATGAACCGGGAAATGACCGATTCGGTGGCCTAGCCACAGGCTCGTTGGAAGTTGTTGTAACGCAAAGTGTCTTTATTTTAGGAATGGATGAGGTTGGGATTTATCGATTGTCCGGGGCAACTTCCGAAGTCAGGAGGCTTAAAGACGCCTTTGATAACAGTAAGTTCGTTTCTGTCTCGTGTTCGAATCCCGTTCAGTCCTGGGTTTTTTTCAAGCTTATTTAAGTTTCGTATCTAACTGCGATGATCTTATAAACTTCGTCACGGAAACCTTTAACCTTGGGTGGGAAGATCAACCGCGTTCCCCAGGGTTTCTCACTCCGGTGTTCCCGAATTTAGCATGCCCCCTTCCCCTTATATTTCACTGGGAAGTCATTTCAACTGAAATACCTGTTCTTTTCAAATCCCTCAGACAGTCAAAGTGCCTTGGTTCAAGTTGCCGAGGCAGATATATACGCAGTAGCAAGTCTTTTGAAAGCATACCTCAGGGATCTGCCAGAGCCTCTATTTACGGATGAATGTTATCCCAAGTTTGTGGAAGCGAGTTGTAAGTGTGATTTCCGGTTTCCTTACTCCACATATCGCTAGCATTAGGAGAGCGCTGCTATGACCAAAAACATCTCCTTTTCTTTTGGATTTTAAAAACTATGTTAACTAAACAATAAGTGACGTAAGTTTCAAACCTTGATGTCACAATACAACCTGTTTATTTTAACTATAATGTTCAAATTTTAACGGTCCGCCATTACTAACTGTAAAATCTTGAGAGAACTGTATAGAGGAGAAAGTGATGTCAAAGACTCACTAGTTTAAGAACGCAATGCGGATGTACACGGCTGAATTAATATGCAGCACTGGAGTCACAGTTTCAGGATTTCAGACTTTTTAACCCCTTTTTTGCATATACAATAAGCTGCATTTACACGCTGAAATTTTCAGATTGTGAGTAAATGGCGTCACTTCCCCTAGATCCAACCCTCTGAAGTCCAATCGGCCAGTTTTGAACGTGAGTAATGGCAGACCGTGAAATCCAAAACTTACGATCGCAGTAAACAGCCTTTTAGATTAAAATCAAACCTCAAAATTTTGCCAGTCAAGTGTTAAGGTAACAAACTTTAAAAATCTGAAGGAAAAAAAAAGGTAGTGATTTTTTTATCATAGTACCACTTTACTAGTTGAGCTATCATCGCAATTCAAGTATGCAACTGCCGGCTTGAATAGGTTACCCGACAATGTGACAAGGTTAGTGTGATAGATAATTAGCTAAACTTTAGCATTTATACCCTGGACCGTATTGAATGTGATAACCGAACTTACAGTGCCTCAAAAATCTTGGTGCAGGCCAGTGAAATGAATTGACCTTTTTTGGAAGAGGCGGCAACTTTGTTCATTCTTTTTGCCAGTTAGTGAGTTGGTCTCGCACGTCTCGTTAGCATTTACAAAACTGAAGAGAATAGCCCATTTTGCAGTTGTGTGCTTAGTTACCTGGCCTCTGAATGAAAGTGAGGCTGGAGTTGACCATGCTTTGAATTTCATGTAGATGTAGAAATCTCTCTGTTTTTCTTATGTAAATTCCTACTAATTGGAATGAAAACAACATTAACATAAGAAAAACAGTTGGGTTTCTAACAGAGCAAGGTCAATTCCAGACTTAGTTCATTCAAAGGCGAGGTAAATAAGCGTGCAATTGTAAAATGGTCTGTTCGTGTTTTAAAACAACGCTGGCTGGGCCCGTTTGCACATCTTCAGCCGCATTAAGAATAAGGTCAATGAGACAGGGCAAATGTTCTGCTGCAGGTATCAAGGAACCGGAAGAAAAGAAGAAGGCGATGATGGAGGTGTTTGAAACGTTACCAACACCCAACCGGCTTACGAGCGCATATCTGCTGGATCATCTCAGGAGGTACGAATATCTCGGCTCTCTCAGCTCTAGCTCACATCACATTCTGGAATAGCCTGTTATTTCCGGACTGTGGTGTGTCCTCAAAATGATTAGATCGGCTCAGTGTTGCTGATTTCCAAATGAGATACAGACAGTGCTTTTAGCATGCCGTTGCAACTTCCTAGAGAAAGCATACTTCGTGGTTCACACACGGGCATCATAGCGAGAAAGGTGCAAAGAGAAACGAGAAAGATTTAGACCTACTATAATTAAATATACAAAACAGAATGTCGTGTTTCTGATTGGTCAATGACGAATGCATAAATAGGTTATGAAGTGCAATACGGAAGCAGTTGCTATGGAAACACAGCGATTGAGTAATTTTGTTTTGAGAACTTTGAAAACATTTCTCGTGCCCATGAATCACAAAATGCACTAATCTTGCGTTCATAGATTTCCTATACTTATAACGCATAACCGTAGGGAGGTCATATGGTCACAAGTTAGATCGAACAGTATAATTCAGCGTAACGGTGGATTTTTGAAAATTATGATAATTGTTTCTTTTTTTATTTTGCTATGTTAAATTTAGAGTGAGCGAACATCAAGAGCAGAATAAAATGGGGCAAAACAACTTGGCCACAGTGTTTGGTCCCAACATTCTTCGTCCATCATCGTGCTCCGGTGCCGACCCAACCGACCTGGCCCAAGGCACGCTAGATGTGATGTGCCAAGTCAGTATTTTCCTTTGGTTTCTCAAGTTTTCTTCTGTCCAACTTCCCTCCGATCCACAACTCATGCATAGACTTGACCCGCGAAAACCCCCAGAAATTGTGATCGCACCAGACCCGACCGAGCAGTCAGACAGGCTGATATGATATTCGACGATGCGTTACAATTCAGTAGAAGCCGTAGGGGTTCACGTATCTCCGTTTTAGAGCTTAACATGTGCCAGGTGGGCGTTTTGTTGCGACCCCTGTGAAAGATTGGGGCGTGCTTATCTTCATACCTCGGTTCCAAGTTACTCGATCCTCGCTTCTGAGGGTTGGTTTGGGTACTACGTACAACTTTTAAAATTCTGAAAGTCACTTTTGTTTTCAAGAAGCATTGGAGCAAAATCTCCCTTTATGAATACAGGAGGTCGTTTAAGAGGGTTTAAATATCGTTTCTTAGTTATGTAAAGTAAGATTTTTATCCTCAACGTGTCGTTCGTAATTTATAGTTCCTTTTAACAGCAATTTTTCAAATTTTCTCACGTCACATTAGTGCAATTTGTGAAGCAATGACAAGTATATTTGTGCTTCAAATAGTAAATTCACTTTGACAAACACAGATTCGAGATATCTCGGTGCCTATGTTCTTACCATTCATGAGCAAAGTAACATTTCAATAGGAATGTCTGATTCTTTTTTTTTCAGGACTTCAACGGGGTTGAAGTCCTGAATTTTTCAGGCTTCTCTACGTAATTGCAAAAATTGCGCTCATAACTGCGAAAATAATAGCTTCACTTGATTTCATATCCGCAGTTCACATGATTCATTTCACATACCATTTCAACATAGAAAGAAAAGTATAGTCACAACACATGGTTACAAGATAAAATAATTACAGTACAGGTTATAAAATGTGTCTGGTGGTCAAAGTAGCGAAGGCTTTCTAGTTGACCACCACATACGTACGTAACTTTCTCCGTTTAGTTTGATAAGGCTGTTTCCGTTGTCGTCTCCCGTGTACCGTTGTCGTCTCCCGTTTACCGTTGTCGTCTCTCGTTTACCGTTGTCGTCTCTCGTTTACCGTTGTCGTCTCCCGTTTACCGTTGTCGTCTCTCGTTTACCGTTGTCGTCTCCCGTGTACCGTTGTCGTCTCCCGTTTACCGTTGTCGTCTCTCGTTTACCGTTGTCGTCTCTCGTTTACCGTTGTCGTCTCCCGTTTGTTTTCAAACAAAAAAAGATACGAGGAAAGTGTTGACTTGGTAAAACATTTTTGAAACATTTAATCTGAAATATTTACATTGCGTTTTTTGCGTATAGATTTTCAGTTTAAATTTTAACTCCAGATTGAACGGGACACTCTTCCACTGGAGAAGCCTTCTGTCCGCGAGGGAGAGAAATATGTTAACAGTGATTCTACTCGTTTCTGACCCCTAGCTGCCACTCGACTGTTTCTGCAGCTTGAAACTGTTTTTTCTTTTTAAAGATTACTTCTGATTGTCTGATTGATTGTCTGACTCCGTTGGACCAACCCAAAATGAGGAAACGCTTTCGACTGTAAACGGGGGACGGCCTATGAGGGGGTATTTACATGAGACCGGGACAAAGTCATACCAGCATGAGTTTGTATTGGCCTCCATTCATTTCTTTTTATGCGTTTACATGGGACCGGTCTGCCTTCATCTCGGTTGCTGGACCGAGGCGAGAAATTCTCGTACCGGTCTCACGTAAATGGCAACAAATCTCAAACCGGGTCCACAAACTTCACGCTTGTATGCTTTTGGGTCAGCGATATATTTAGGAGACAAAAGATATAATTTTGTCCGGTTTTATGTAAACGGCTGCAAACATTTCATACCGGTCTGAGTTCGTCCCGGTCTCATGTAAATAGGGAACTTAAGCAACGAGAACGTCGTGTTAAACTATAAATACGAGTTATTGTAATCACTTCGTGACTATTTCAATACTTTCATTATGACAAGAGTGTGGTAAATCCTCAAAAATGGTCGGAACGGCTCTTAATTTAGAGGAGAAAATGAAAATTTATCCTCAAGTGCTGGCGTTCTTCGTAAGACCTCAAATTTGGCTATTTCACTTTGTTGTTTTGCTGACGACGGCAAAGAAATGGACAAAAGTTTAAAAAAAACGTGCAGGGCGTGCAAAGCTATTGTTTTTGCCCACTAAATATGCAGATTTGTGACGTTCTCGTTGACGTCGCCGTTGTCGTTGCTTAAGTTCCTTAACACCCCCTAATGCAACTTATCTTAGGCCTTTTTGTTACTTGAATGACAATACCCATACTCGCTATAGATCATAGAGATATATTTTAGTATCTGTACAAATCCCTGAATGTGTCTCCATTTATAGTAAATTTTTTGGGTTAAATTAATGAAAAGCAGACTTTTATCTTATGACGAACTATGATATTTATAAGACACTGAATTTACTTGAAATGCAGACTAGTTGATTTCAAGAGTTGATGAGAACCTAAGTACTGAAAGATTTTAGGTTAAAATGAACTTTCCCTATATTTTATCGTGACGTTGGGTTTTAGCAAAATGTTTCATACCCTTTGAAAGCTACCTTTTTTGGGTTTGCCGTGCGTATGCGCTGGTCACTACCGCGTTCTCACAGATCCGTAAAGCGTATGGTTTATGGTTTAGGATTTACATATCATAAGTCTCGTGGTGGTTCACAAATCACAAACGTTTGCTCAAAATCGTTGAGTTATTAAATTTGGGACGGTTTCCGTAGCGTAACTTAACTGAATAGTTGCAAATCATTCCTGTGTACAAATAAAGTATGTAAAGAGGCTTAATGAATTACTACTTCTGATAAGTTATTTTAGAGTTGTAGAATTGACTGTTGTAAATAAATTTACTAAAATAAACGAACACTTTAGGCCTTGTGGATCGCTAGTTTCATTTTCAGCCACGTAAAGGTTGGTTCTCATATAATAGCCGCTGTCATTTCGATGGCAGGGGCGAAGCGACCATATACGCACGTACGCGGGTGCGTACCTCGAAAATCTAACAAATATATTTATTTATTTATTTGACTTTTTTATTTATACATTCTTTAGCGAAAAGCAACTTCTACACGTGCAAGAGTTTTCTCTTGTATTGCTGCTATAGGGAAGATATCGTTGACATCACCTATCGCCATTAATGTGCCAACCAGGGCCTCATTGGCTGTCGAGACAAAGGGTCTTTTGTTCCTGTGGTTGGCACATTTGAATAACAAAAGTAATGTTTTTAAACAGATAACTTCCCTATTTTACGAAAAGAAAACTTGGTGAATACAGTACCGCTTGCACGGTTTCTATGCATGAACTGAGATGTCAATTAAATCTACTTTGAATGGTTTTCTTCTGGAAATGTTGAGATCGAGTGTTGTTAAGATCACGTCGCGTGTATATACTAAAACAATTATTCTTTTCAATCTCGGTAAATAGTGGCAGAATATTTATTATGCACTATTCACCTCGATTTCAAAGAATAATTGTTAAATATCAGTAGTATCAAAGGTTGGCAAATAAACAACAAAGTTCTGAATAGTTATCGGTTTTTCACGCTTTGATTTGTGAAACCTGGAAATCATGGGGAAATGGCATTTCCGAGGCCCTAAAAATAAACCTTTTCTGGGGAACATGCCCCCAGACCCCACTAGAGGCTCGAGATTTCGGCGCTCATTTCAGCACGCCTTCTTGTGTACCTAAAGGGAGAACGCAATGCCCCTGGATAACCTCGATCGTTTGCAACTACCGAGACGTTAATAAATAACTGCGATGATCATCTTAAGGACGGTGCCTACTATTGTTATTACGCATACGTTCTGCGCATCTCGAGATACTCGGATTTCCTATGGCTGGTGCTTATTAATACAAGGATATTTTTGCGCGGTTCAAAACTATGAGGAGAAAGCAGAACGTAGCAAGTGACCTCGGTATCCAAAAAGAAAATTGGGGGTAACCACGCATTTTTCGGAGATAAATGAAGCTTAAGGACGAGTCGTCTACACGAGCAATTTTTCGAATTGGACAACTTTTGTCACATAAGAGCTAACACGCCCGCCAGTTTTTCAGCAAATACATTTGTCACATAAAAATTGGCCAAATTTCCTCGTCTACGAGAGCAAATAAAAATTGTCACGTAAAAATTGCCCGTGTAGACGGGGCTTAATTTTCCAGCTAGCAGAGGCTGGGCTAACGAGTACGGGAAAAGAGACCCGTACCCGTGAAGTCTTTTGCTATAAAGGAGATGAAAGAAGGAAAAGCGAGTGGACAAGGTGAAATGGTAATAGAAATGATAAAGCACATGGGAGAAATTGACAAACATAAGCTCCTGAAGTTACTGAACAAGGTTTACAAAAAGATGTTTATTTCGGCTACATCGACTACCGTAACAGAAAGCATTTGACAAAGTACAACACCACAACCTTATTGAACTACTCGCGAAACATCACATTGGCAAGTGCAATTTATAACGAACACAGATTCTTTACTGGAAGCAGAAAGTTGCAACGAGATTGGAAAATGACTTGTCAGAGTGGACGACGATAAGAAGAGGTGTCAGACAAGGATGTGTACTTTCGCCACGCTTAGTCAACTTCTACACCGAAATGATCATGCGTGAAGGAGACACGGAGAAACTGGGTGTAACCATTCTCCATTTTCGAATTCCCCATAATACACTTTGTTTGCCCCCCAAATTTTGCATAAACTATTGTTTTCAAATGCTCTTGGGGACACTGCATATTCCCAAGAGCATTTGAAAACAATGGTTTATGCAAAATTTGGGGGGCAAACAAAGTGTATTATGGGGAATTCGAAAATAAAGAATAGGAGAAAGGAAAGTTAGTAACATTAGGTAGGCAGATGATACCTTCAGTGAGAGTGACGAAAATCTTCAAATAATGTTGGATCGAGTGCGAAAACCAAATTGAGATTAAAACCGGATTGAGATTAAATGCAAAGAACACTAAAGCTATGCTAATCAGCAAGAAATCAGAGGAAGTGCTATCATCTGGAGCGAAAATGGTCAAAAAAGTGAAATTTCAAGTTGGAAATGAGAATATAGAAGAAGTTGATCATTTCTGCTATCTTGGAAGCAAAATTACAATAGATGCAAGGAGAGAAAAAGTTGTGAAGATTAGGATCATAATGGAAGCCGAGACTCGATTCGGTCAGTTGAGGAAGTTTTTGTCCAATTCAAAAGTTAGTCGTTCGGCAAAAAGAAAACGCAAGATAATATGCTATGTGTGGTCTCGTCTGTCTTATTCTATGGAGCTGAAACATGGACACAAAACGCAGACTTGGTGAAAAGATTGCAGGCTTTTGAATGTGGTGTTGGAGAAGAATGCTCAACATTAGCTGGAAAAAGAAGCTCACCAAAGACAGAGTGTTGCAAACGGCTGGCGAAAATCACAGATTGTTGTATACGATTCAGAGAAGGAAAGTGGAATATTTTGGACATGTCATGAGACACAATGAGTTGCTAAGAGTAATCATGGAAGGAAAAGTTGAAGGAACAAAATCAGGAGGACGACAGAGAAAAATGTATTTAGATTATATTTTCACATGGACCAATAAAAAAAAAAAGAAAAATGTTAGTATTAGGAAGAAGAGAGATCTCTGCTAGCATGGAAGGGCTTAAACTGAGGTCAGCCGATTTCTACAAGCCGCCCGTAAACATCACATCAAAACAAATCATTGCAAACTGAGGGCAAATCGTTTGACAAGGGGCGAAAATTCTATTTCTCTTTTCACCCCAAATTCAAATTTCGCCACAGAGACATGCGATCAATTGGAAAAAAAAACTTTTAAGAAAAAAAGAAGGTACGTGGACCAAACCCGATCGGAGCTAAGAAGGATCTACATGATCAACTGACGAGGTGTTTCCCCTATATTTTACTCTCCTTTTACAGTTTAGAGCTCTTACGCTCTGCGCTATGTTCTTTGGAGTAGTAAAGTCGTTCTTACGCAAGCAAGTCTATGTTTTGGATAGCTCAGACAATTTCCGCCCTAATAAAATTCAAACGAAAATGAGAAAAGTCGCACTTATCTGAACCAATAGGCCATTTCCGAGTTCATGTCTGCCTCTTCTTCAAAGCGAGTCTACGTTCGAAGTTTTTGTGATGGTAATTAGTTCTATTTTACATATGAATCAAAACTAATTTTCATAACAGAAACTTTGCACTTGGACTCGCTTTGAAGAGGAGGCAGACACATGAACAAGGAAATAGCCTATTTAAGCGTCTTCAAAACCGTTGTTAAGTGTCTAACAACATTGTTTTCTGCGGGAGATTTTCCAGCGCATCCATGTCAAGCCCAAAAAAATTTAAAGACAAGTCTCGTGTACAGTGTCTTGGTTTAATTAAAGCCACACTGAAGAAGAAAAAAGCCAGTGGAAACTTGGTTAAATTGTTTTCAATAATACAAAGCTCGATTTTGAGTAAGTCGCAATCGCCACATCAGACTCCCCCCCTCCCCCGCCCCGGCCATACGTTAGCGCTGCACATGTGCACTACTTTACCAAATGATCTAACGATCTAACTTAGAACTAAGTACAGGGATCACTTTTACCATCCATTCAGGCAAGAAGTATGCGGAAAACGATTTATCCGAAAGGACACACCGACCTCTTTTTACAACATAATTACAAAAGGAAGGACATGTTTTACTATAACTGTTTGATATGATGTTGTTGTTGGTGTTTTTGTTTATTTGTTCTTTCTTTTAGGAGGGGGAAGGGGGCAGAGGGGTTTTTGTTTCGGGGTTTTGATGCTGCGTTTTCCACGTCGCCCACTCCGCGGTACACGGTTATGTCAACTTAGACATCAAGGCAACTTTCAATTGGTATATTGCGGTTTTTTCCCGATTGAAACCCAGACTGGCCGCATATCTTTCTTCGGGCTTTTTGATGTCCTGGATCGTCAAATGTTAACACTTAAACCGGCAAAGAAAAAGAAATACAGTAGAGATGTCGGGTAGATTATTATTCATTATTTGGGTTAGAAAGATGGCAACAATTCTCGTTTTGTTGTTCACTCATAAATGTTCGCTCGTAAAGTTCGTGGACCTAGTGTGGGTCTACCGCGAACGGTGTGTGCGTTTTGTATGTGGTTTGAGAGTATTAGACACCATATTCGTTCTTACTTTCAACGACGCCATTTTCGTTCGATGCCACGTATGTACTTTGGCTCAAACTTCGTAAATGCGCTATTATTTAAAGATGAATCAGCAACTGCACAACCATGCCACGTATGCGCTTTGGTTAACTTCGCGCATGCGCTTTCCAAGCTTGAGCGGCATTTGTGGCTAAGCGCAACTCAATCTTGTCCCCAGAGTGCAATTTTCTTTTGGAACCAAGGACACGGACTCTGGCTCTGGCCACTTCCAAGGCAGGAAGTCCGCAAATCACCGGCGTCCGGCTCGTCTACGCACGCGCAGAAATTTGAAACAGTGTTTGTCGTTACAAAAATGGACCTTCACTACGACTGCGCATAAAATGGAGGTGGTCAGAGTCCGTGTTCTTGGTGCTGACCAAAAAATGGGGACTCTGGGGCAGAGATTGAACGAAACTGAAAACGAAGCCCAAATTTAACCTCGGACGTATCCCTTGGAAAGCCCAAGTAAAACGTTGAATCCTTGTTAGGCAAGGAGAGCTATGACTCCCGACTTCTCCAGCCTCTACCTCTAGATTAAAGCTCAGCATGGGTATCGATAAATGCAGTCGGCAACGTCACGTTCTACTGGGTCACCTTGAGCACGCGATGTTAACACATAAGTAGGAATTTCCGGTGAAATCCTTTCTGGAATACCGAATCTATGGTCTAAGTGCCCTGAACCACAAATTCCTAGAATTCGTGTTTGCCCATTTGACTTTTGTACAATATCCATAACTGTGTAAGCAAACGAACTGTCCCTGAGTACCTGCGCAGGAAATATGCGCCGATATTTGTCAACAACCTCATCAAGATTTCCACTAATCAGTCCCTGGAAATATCGGTAATGATCCTCAGAACCATCCACATAAAATTCTCTCGGTGGTCCTCCAGTCTGTTCAATTTTTTCAAGAGCTTGGTTCTTCCCTTCCTTGACAATCATCTGGCAAAATGGTTTCGGAACAAATCCAGCCACAATCTTGGCCCCAAGTTTTTTGGAAACTTCGAGAATATACCCATAATGGTCTAATGCAAATCCCTCTGTTCCTTTGTACTCGCTGATGAGCTCCGTGAGTGAAATTTCGTTGGCTTGATACGCATCAAGTAGAGGCTGTTGTTGGTGGTTAAACATCTCCATAACAACATTCACACTGAAAGCACCCTTGGAATGCTGGGTAGACAGGAGCTGTGATTGGGTGACCATTCTTTCAAGAACACACAGCTGGGCCTTGAGGATTGATGGCTGGTGGTGCTGTTCACCAAACAAAACTTAAGACACAGAGTGGTTTTCAATAGTGTGTCGAAAGTAATTAGCGAATTGCTTTGGTTTTGCATTAGAGCGAGTTTCAATCGAGTGTCGTAAAACCAAAACCAAAGTGATTACTTTGGCCAATCAAAAAGGGCCGAGACAATCCGGTAAACCAATCAAAACTCGAAGTAATTACACGTAGCGGACACAAAGCATGGGAAAATGTGCACGTGCTAGCCATGATTGGTTTTGGTTTCAATTCTAATTGGTTGGAAAAGTGGCTTGAGAACTTTAAACCAATCACTGAGTGAAGTAATGCAAAACCAAAGTAATTCGCTCATTAATTTAATAATAATAATAATAAATAATAACAATAATTTAATTCTTCAACGCATTTAAAAATCTCAATGCTTTTACAATACATAAAAATGATAAATAAAATAAATAAAACAATTATATTTACATGTATTAATAAATAATAGAAAAGTAGTATACTGAAAAACTCATGAAATCAAAAAAGGTAGTTACTAAAAAGATATGTTTTTAATTTTTTCTTAAAAATGTCTATCGATGGTGAAGATTTGGTAAATTGTTCCATAACTTTGGAGCACATACAGAGAATGCTCTGTTACCAAAAGTTGTCGTTTTTGATTTGGGCACCCTAAGAAGATATTGGTTATTGGAACGCAAGTTCCGTTGATTCTTGTATGGCTGAATCAATTCACTGAGATATGTTGGTGCGACACTCAATTGAAAACCGCACTACTTCACTCATTGATTGGTTCAAAGTTGTCGCGCCACTTTTTCAACCAATCAGAAGTGAAACCAATACCAATCGTGGCTCGCGCGTGCACATTTTCCCGCGCTTTGTGTCGGCTACGTGTGATTACTACGAGTTTTGATTGGTTTACTGGATTGTTTCCGTCCTTTTTGATTGGCCAAAGTCATTACGTTGGTTTTGGTTTTACGACACTCGATTGAAACTCGCTCTAAATTTAATTACATTCTGTTTTTCTATAAAATATCCAACGTCACTTCCTCATGGATGGAAATTCAAGTCTGTGTCTACACATTTGTTTCTGAAAATATTGAAAATTTTAAGAAAACTACCACACTCTTAAGTTGCAGATTCAAGATGGCAGATGTAGCTGCCGAAACGTGTCTGTTAAACTTTCATAATTTGGTTAAACTTTTTATCTTCAACCAGATCACCTGTTGAAAATTGTGTTTGCCTTCCATAAGTTGGGAAATGCATATTTCTCCACGACCACAAAAAAGGATAAATCTGGAGCTGCCATTGCAGAATGGTATAGGAACCACTTACATTTTTAATACATTTAATATGACAATTCCTTTGGTCAAAATGAAAACTTAGCAAAAAGCAAAATAAGAAAGAAACTTAGCTAAACTTATAGAGACCTCAGCAGGAGCTATCTGAAGTGAACAAAGAAAAAAGAGGCCACTGCATATCTTTAGCATTTACCATATTGATGTTAATAACACTACAGATTTCAAAAGCTTTGCAATGAGATAGATGTCTAGCTGTTGAGAAATATGCCTGTTTGATGGTAGAAAAAACAGTCATGGTCTTTAGGTATTCTGTAATGAACTCTCCACTTGAGATTATCAAAAGCAACAATTATTTCATAATTCACAGCCCTTAACCTATTTAAAGGTACATCAAAACAGAACATACCAACAGTGGCATTTTTTGCCTGTGACATCACAGTATCGAAGGTCAATTTCAGTTCTGGGTTCCTTGCTGATTCAAAGATTAAAGACTTGGACAGTCTCCTCAAATTTCCTCTGAGAGATGGATTGAAAGTAACCCAACTGGCCTGTAAAACAAAACCGAAATAAACAAGTGGACTGCTTGGACGAAAACACCGTAGCTGTCACACCAAATTTCATAACACATGAACTACCCAGATGCCAAAGAAGCGATTAAAGATTTTCAGAGAGCTACAATAGTCGTGTTTTCACGAGCGGGTTTTCAGGTCCCTTAGTGAGTGATAACCAAAAATTCGGTGAAAACAGTTCCTTTCCCAACTCGCTTAAAGTTAAGCGAGTCGACAAATTTTAATAATATTTTCATTAAATTTAAGGTAAAAATAAAACAGGCATGCTATTTTTATTTTTATTATTGTATTGGCACATGCTCTTTCCTCATTTAATTTTACCTGTGAAAACACGTATCATTTTTAAGTAGCTTAACGAAGTCTGAAACAAACCACTTTCAGGAATGTTAAGCGAGACAACGGCTGTCGTGAAAACACGGCCAATATAAGTCAAAAATGTCTTTTGCATTTATTAATTTTCAGAACCATTAAATTTAAGCCAACAAACCAGGTAGCTTAAGCGAGATGTCAATTACTTTCGGCCAATGAGGGGTTACTTGTGGTTATTCAAATTGGAAATAAAACAGGCATGCTATTTTTATTTTTATTATTGTACTGGGACATGCTCTTTCCTCATTTAATTTTACCTGTGAAAACACGTATCATTTTTAAGTAGCTTAACAAGTCTGAAACAAACCACTTTCAGGATTTCAAGTCAAAACTGTCTTTTGCATTTATTAATTCTCAGAACTGCCTGGAATAAGTTAAATTTATTACTCACTATTCAAGGAAATACAGTTACAACAAAAAAGAAAAAATATAGATTCAAAGAAGGTTAACTTATGATATACAAGGTATAATAAGACATACACATATTGTTGATATGTGCAAAGTAACCAAAGTAGCTGATGCTTTGTTGCATGCAGAAGCAAGAATGGCATAGTGGTGAGAGCACTCGCCTCCCACCAAAGTGGCCCCAGTTAGATTGCCAGACTCAGTGTTACATGTGGGTTGAGTTTGTTGGTTTGCTCGTAGAAGTTTTTCTCCAGGCACTCCAGTTTTTCCCTCTCCTCAAACACCAACCTACTATTTGATATGAGTTGATTTAATTTTTTGACTTCTATACAGTGTCTCCAACCAGTGCCTCAGCGCAAAATACAGTTGACACTTTCATTATTATTATCATCATTATTATTATTATTATTATTATTATTATCATCATCATCATTATTATTAATTTTGTAAGTGTAAGTAGTCGCATAAGGAGAGAGAGGTCTTGTGGGAGTGTTTTGTCAGAAGTTGGTGGGAAAAGGACAGGAGTGTACATCAAGAAGGTACAGGCTTTGTGGGGTAAAAAAGGTTTGAATGTGCAGGAAGAACCCAGTTTCATCTCACAGTCAAAATGCAACAAGCTGAATAGTTTGTTGACTACGATGGAGAGCAGTGAGTTTGAGGAAATGATAACGGATGAGATTGGAGAAGATGGTGATCAACGAAGCTGAGTGGAATGAGTTGTTTGGGGAAAGTGATGATGAGGAAGTGTTTGTGGGATTTGCTGCTGAAAATGAGGAGGGATGTGAGTCTTACAGAGTTAACGGCTGTGGATGAAGGAGATGAGTTCAAGAGTGAGGTAGATTTCGAGGTTGCTGAAGGTGGAGGTGGAGAGAAGGAAGACATGATGGTGGAGGGTATTGACAGAGGTGCCCATCAAGGTAGTTGTGGAGAAGCTGGATTGTTTTAGCATTCAGGATGAGGAGAGGGAAGGAGGTAATTCACAATATGCAAGCATTCTTTGGTAGTGAGGAGTTGGTTGAGGTTCCTGGTTTGAAGGCTCAGGAGGAAAGTGAATTTAGAGAATGATGAAGGTTGTGGAAGAGCTCATGCATAATCTTGTGAAGGATGGGATGTTAGTGTCGGAGATCAATAGGATTTTGTATACTGAGTTGAATGTAGTCACAGACAGGTTGGGGTTGGTGGGGAAGAAGAAAAGTAACAAGTTTCAGAAGAAGAAACCCAGATGGCAAAGAAGAGCACTGTGGAATGGTGTCAGGATTTGGCAAGGATTGAGGAGATGAGGAAGGGGGCTATGCTTGGGAGGAAAGTGATGGATTGGTTGAATATTAGGTATCAGTTTGTCAAGAAGGGGATGCTTGTGGTGAGTTTGTTGTTGAAGATGAAGATCCAGCCTGGGACACAAGAATTTGGTGGTTTGTTGACAACTGTACAAAGGTTAGACAGAACGTCTTGTTCCTTGTATTCTTAAGAATATTTTGTTGTAATTATTATGGGTATTTTTGGTTGTATGGCAAATTGGATCATATTCACATGTTAATTTGCACCTAATAAGTAATAAATCATCATTATTATTATTATTATTATTATTCAAGAATAACCAGAGTCAGTTGTAAAAGGAGTTCGGAGGCAATTCTGTTCTGAAGGGGTAATTGGTCAAGAGACGAGAGGTATAAGGAGGATGTTAGTTGGTTGGATGAGGAAAGGGACAGGATGGGTAATGTGGAGATGCAAGGAAAAGTGAAGATTTGTGTTGAGGATGTGAAAAATGACATTCCGACCATTGTGAATTGGAAGGCTCTGGTTTTGGATTGAAGCGATCACAAACTGAGGGATGCATCTATAGATGAGGGAGAGGTTGACAATGTTTGGGGCATTCCACAAGAAGGGGAGTGTAGTGAGGTTGTACATGAAGAGGGAAGATGGTAGGAGGGGATTGATCAATTTGCATAATTGTGTGAAGGAGCAGGAACTTGGTTGATTTTTCCTCACAGGATGTCAACAGTTGCACATTTATTCAGCCCCCAAATAAGTCTGATGTCTTCGAACAAGTTCTTTGTTGTCTTGGTTGTTAGTACGGCTTTTTGCGCAGACTTGTGATATCTTTTTAAATCATCTATAGTAGATGCGTTATTACTATTATTATCATTATCATCATCATCATCATCATCATTATCATCTGTTGCTGGTCACTGGACTACAGTCTGATTGAATTTAGAACAGGAAGACGTAAATGTGAGATAATAACAGTGTAAATTAAAACTGAATTGCAAACAATACTTATTTATAAATAGTCAAATATTAACATAGTTACATACCATTGTGTTAACTTGATTAAGAAACAAGATAAAAAACTGGGGGAGTACACTGCAGGTAGCAGGTCATTGTTTCACCATAGCTGAAACAACCCAAACCGTTACTACTGCTAACATTAGGGTTAGATAATGTTTAAGCCTAAAGTTAAAATTTTTGTAAAGGTTTGGGTTGTTTCAGTTGTGGTAAAACAATGACCTGCAACCCTGTCCTGAAACGTGCACTTTACACCCTTCGATAAGAAACTAGGGAATGGAAGAAATGAGTCAGAGATATTCAGCAATTATTGGTTTTGCAAAATAAATTTTTCATAGTTTCTTTTCAAGGCAAAAGATTTACCACTACACTCACTCTGGATTCTGAAATTTACAGCTATATCGTAACATGACCAAATCGAAACCCTTAGCTCCTTTGGTCATAGTCTCCTTCGCAGCCGTTATTAGAGTCGTCACACAATGCTCCTCCCCACTTAGGGTCATCACACATCGCTCCTCCCCGCTAGTTGGGAGGAGCGTTGCGTGACGACCCCTAATAACGGCTGCGAAGGTGACTACTTTGGTCACTGAGCATATTTAAAAAAAATTTCCCTTGTATGCATTTTATCTTGTTGTAAAGTCGCGTAAAGGAATCCTTATTGTTTATGGCATACCTAATTCCTATATAAATAAAGCAAAGTAGTAGAAATCAAATATAAACAAACGTTATTAAAACTTGGACAGTAAAAATGTGGTTACTGACCGTGACATGCAGTCGACAAAATAAACCCTTACAACCTATCTAACTACAGCAAGATCCTAGAATCGTTCACTTATTTGCATATGAATATTGAATATGATCAGATATATACGATTATTGGGGCACGTTTCTGGAATACCCGGCCACTATTGTATTCTTCTAGAGATATCCTTCGAAGAACAAGGCAAACAACAATACACGCTATTCATATGCAAATTATTGGACGGGAAATCTAGAATCTAGCCTGTACTTGCCATGCAGTCTCCGTGTATATCGCGAATTAAGTTCATTTCCAGCAGAATAGCTCAGTGACCACGCAATGTTTCCGTCGACGACTCAACCTCGTGCCCAGGGCCCTCTCTCTTGTCGACGACTTGGCCACGCGACGTGACGTCACTTGACCAAATTGGCAAGTGTCGTAAGTTCCTTTCGTTGATACCGGAAAAGAAATTTACGTAGAAAACAAACAAAAGACAGAGAACAAAAGAAATAAACAACTCCAAATAAAGACTAATCCCAAGTGACCAAAAATACAATGCTTTCTGGTGCCTGTAGAAAGACCTCGACTTCTTTTATC
>NC_090886.1:45510713-45545713 GCF_036669925.1 Montipora capricornis
GCCGCCATTTATGTATATTCTTTTCTTTTTATTCAAATTAGACCTTGATGCCTAGTTGAAGGCAAAATATTCTTGTGCATTTTAAGCTTAAGAACGAGGCATCAAGCGCTAATTTGAATAAAAACAAAGGGATATTTAAATGAAGCCATTGTGGATAAAGGTGTATATATATATGTATTCCACTGTCTCGCCTACTTCGTTATGGTCTTGCGAGCTTTCTCCGACGTTTCACACTTTGCTACCTCGCAGAAGACACGAACAATTACGTAACCGTACTTACTGGAAAGGATGGAAACTACAGGACAAAAAAAGTGTGAAACGCGCGAGAAATAACATGTCATTGTTAAGTGAAAAACAGACAAACTAATGAAGGAAATTTAGAATGGTGAGCGCAGAAGGCCTTAGTCACGTAGATACGAGAAATGTCAGTAATATTAAGTGCGATGCTCTTTGCATTTTCCCGCCCTAATCAATACACTTGATCATCGGAAGTAGTTTCTTGTTTGTTTGTATATAAAACTGTCACAAATTTGGGAAAGACTTCCCATCGCTTGAAAGTGTACAGCTGGCTCAACTCTTGCGCAAATATTTGATGAATTGACCATTGGCTTCGGCAAGTAGTTGGATAACCTAGTGGATTTCAAGACCATAAAAGTCATGAAACATGTATTCAGATTCTATTAATGTTTTGCACAGTAATATCCGACAGGTTATTCCCGTCAAGGTTTCTTTTGTTTCAACGTGAAATCAAAAATATTAGTTGTCGACGGATGGATATGAACGTTACTAAACTTAACATTCCCTCAACGATTAAATTTGAATAAGGAACATGATAAATAGCATAAATAAATAAATAGCATGGTTACGCAAAACACCCCAACCTGTTTCCTGAGGGTCCGCAGAGAGGGAGGTGTCACGTGTCTGTGACGTCATTATTTGAATTTTGAATTTTCCACTTAACGTACGTTTGAATTTCCCCGCAAAAATTAGAATGCTCCAATTCCAACCGTCAAAAGGGTGCTCAAGGGTCCCACACCACTGCTATTATGACAGCATTTATCAACAAATAAGTTGTTAGATTTATTTTAACTTTACTAAATCTTAGTTAAAAAGATGTTACCTTATATTTTAATCTCTCCAATTAGTAGAGCACTTGTGCTCAGCTATTAAACTTGAGACTTAAATAAGGTTGTCATTTCCCCCGCCTAAGATAACATGGATGGAAGTTGAATTGTTTTCTAATAGACCTTATTCACGATGCCCGCCATGTTGGATTTGCGATTATCGTGCAAATTAGCTACACACCTCTGAGGGGGCAAACAACACAAGTTCGAGAGGTTATAACGAATATGTTAGCCACACAGATGATTTGTTTCACGTCCATTAAATGTTTATCACCTAAGCGGTAAAATATCATTACACAAGTTACTTCGGCGGTTTTTTGTAGTGACAAATGAGCAGATAACGAAGTAGAAAGTCAAAATGTCAAAGGCAATCAAAAGATATAAAATTATTATAAAAGGTACTTAATTCTAAATACTAAAATGGACTTTTTACAATGTTATTTCAATATTTCGACGAGCCGATTTTCCGCAATCTGCCTTTTTTCCAATGTTTGCCCCCCAGCATAACACATGGCTAATTTGCATGACAATTTGAAAACCAACATGGCGGCTATCGTGAATAAGGCCTATTAATATGTGCTGCACATTGTGATGTCTTCATATTATGCTACGTGTAATTCAGTAGGTAGGTAAATGGAAGTGAAAGATGCAAGGAAAGGATGGGCAACAACAAACGGCCATTTATTTTCATTTTTCATCAACATTTATTTCATACGCTATCAAGAGAAAAGCACTTTACATAATTATGGAAAATGCCTTAAAAATGAGATAGTAAAACAGGAACCGGAGCATTAACTAGAAGGCAACATTTCGTCGTCATCTTTCGTCGTCAAGTGGTTCTTTCCACGGTACCTTGAAATACCATAAAATAGAAACAAAACTTGGTTATTACATTCGGATCGCTGATGATTATTATAATTATAGCAGTATGAACTTCTGAATGCTAATGCAAAATTATACTGGGTCATCGGGCGCATTGCGTAAACTATGTACCAGTTTCTACCGAGAAAAATAATTAAAAATAAATAAAAATAAATAAAAATGAAAGTAAAAATAAAATAATAACTAATAATAAATATTAAAATATCCCTACGTACACTCATAACCTAATCGTATTGATGGTTTTAAAAATCTACTAAGAATAATAAATGTACTAAGAGTAACCATGTTATGTTTAAAGATCTTTCCTATGTGATATCTCCAAAATGTTTTTTGGATTATTTCTTTAAAGACGAACCTCAGAAAGCCCAGAAAGCTTAAACCTATTCCTAGACTTGAATCTGACCTTCATGCTGACATTATCTTGAAACTCCTAGAAGTGTTCAGTGTACTAGACATCACCGCTTTCTGCATTCGTCCTCTCATCTCTGAACTACGAAGTTTCCTTGCCATCTTTCTGCTCTCAATTCGTCAGCATTCTTTCCTTGCTGGGCGCGCTTCACCCATACTCCTATCTTCTTCCCTTCGGTCTCTTCAATTCTGTCACCAGTGGCACCTGTCGGCCCCGGATGAACTAAGTTAAGATGGAGGACCAGCTCACTCGCCTCCTTCTTTGCATCTTTAACGAGCGACCTTCGCCCTGACGCCTCTGACTTTTCCTCAAACCTTCTCACCATCTCGATCTTCTTGTCATTCTTGGCTTACATCTTAACTGCTGACTTTATCTTGATGGCCTTATATTGTTCTTCAATCGACTTCAGCCAACGTCCTCCTCTTCTCCTTGGGAGATACATCAAAGCTGTTGACCCTTAGTGGATGCTTTCCCCCGCTCTCACAGATCACTTTACGTGTCTCTCGGTCCAGCCTTTGTAATTCATCCAGAGGCCACGTCTGGGTCGACATTAGATATTCCATCACTGGTAGCGTGAGCTGGTTCGTGGCTATCACTCTATTATAATCCGACAGTGGACTGGACCAGATAACAGATAGTCGCTTCAGATACACCTTGGCTGCCACCTCTAGAGCTAACCCGTCTTCGTGCTTCACATTCTCTAGGACTCCCAGGACTTTGTAGTACTGTTCGAACCTTCACTTAGGCTCTCTATCATCTCTGACTCCCCTAGCCGCATTCCATCTCCACTATGCTGGAGAACACCCCTCTTTACATGTACCACTGAGCATTTTCGATCGTTCCATTCTAAGCCGATGTCGGCCATTGCAGATTTCACTGACCTTATGACTCTTACTAACTTTTCCTCTGACGGTGCGTAGATCTTCATGTCGTCAATGTACAATAGGTGCGTGATCTTCTCACCAATTGGTTTATTCATCCTATATCCATCTGAGGCGCTCAACAGCCACGATACAGGGTTAACACATAATGTGAAGAGCCTTGGGCAAAGGGCATCGCCCTTGGGCAAGCCTTTGTTGAAACGCATCACCTCTGAAGTCTCAAGGCCTCTTGCTGTTCTCACTGAAATCTTCGTATTCCAGCTTGAACTCAGCTTCTGAATAACTCTAGTTAACTGAATAGAGGGTAATGTGAAGTGCTAGACTTCTATCCCATATGAACCATGTGAGCGTTAGCCCTACTGATGGAAATGGGCCCACACAAGGACAGAGAAAAACTCTGACCAGGGTGGGAATTGAACCCACGACCTTCGGGTTAGATCTCCGCCGCTCTACCGACTGAGCTACAAGGTCAGACGGGAGCAGGCCGTGGGAACTGAAGATGGGGTAGGGCTAACGCTCACATGTTTCATATGGGATAGAAGTCTAGCACTTCACATTACCCTCTATTCAGTAAACTCTGTTTAAAATATAAGTGCTACACGGCCAACGTTTGTATAAACGTAACCTTCCCTCTTCTGAATAACTCTGCCTACCCAGCTTGCCAACCTATGTAGGGAGCACATCTCCACTAGCCATGCATGGTCAACACTATCATACACTATCATCATTATTATTATTATTATTACTATTATTATTATTATTATTATTATTATTATTATTATTATTATGTATGCTTTGGTATGTAAACATGGCGACTAAAGAATGAGAGAATCACCAACTACTCTCCCCTGGCAAAGAAACTCAGCTGTCGACCAAGATTGTGCCGTTGGTGGTTGGTTGTGGTGTCCGGTCAGCTGGAGGGGTTTTTTAAATCTTGGGATTCCAGATGTGTTGTTAGTCATCGGGTCCACCCTAATCCTCCAGAAGACACTATGTCTCTAAGCCCCAGGTATCGGGCCAAAGCTAAGCAGTGTTTTCACGCCTGCAGAGTTTGAACAACATCTCCTCGCAAGTTGTTCTATTCACAGGAAGTCAATAATAATAATAATAATAATAATAATAATAATAATAATAATAATATGAACCAAGTGAGCGTTAGCCCTACTGATATTCCATTAGTAGGGCTAACACTCACATGGTTCATATGGGATAGGAATATAGCACTTCACGTTACACTACACTCTCTTCAGTTAATTCTGTTTAAAATATAAGTGCTACACGGCCAACGTTTGTATAAACGTAACCTTTCCTTGTTATTTATAAATAGTCAAATATTAACATAGTTAAATACCATTGCATCCATTCGCCTGAGAAAAATGGCGAGCGCGAGCAACGAATCACGTGTTACTAAAGGCGAATGTGGAGTGTCTCGGAAGAGAAACAGCTTCCCTTTTTTTTTTTGTGAATGAAAGTTTTTATTGCCGACACGAAAAACGCCACTTACACAACAAAACAGCCACTACTTACAGCACTAAGTACAATACCATTTACAAAACATTACTTACACTACTTACTACACAATACTTATAGTGGTATTGAAATTGCTAAGCAACTTGATAATTGCAGCGCACAGCAAGTGTTCGTTTACGACTTCACTGGATCGATACTAGATTACATGTAAAAATTTAATTTTGATACTTTTTCTTCGGTTCTTTGCTTACTCGAGCCATTTATCTTGTTATGTCGCAAATCTTGCCTCACAATTAATTACCCCGAAACGAGGCATCAATACGTCATCATTGGATCAGATATATACGACGGAAAGTAAGCCGCTCGATACCAAGCCGAACTCAATGGTCGCCATGTCATGTTCTTTCCCATCGTTTTATCGTTTCTTTTGGGACACTAACAGCCGCCTGCAGGGCTTCGATTGCAGGGCTAGCGGATTGAAATGAAATCTACGGTGGATTTGTGGCCGTGGAAACATTTTATCCAGGACTATTTGACTCAATTTGGCGGGCTCCTGAAAATTCAGTGTTCAGCCTTGGTATTTTACTATAACTGTTGACAACAGAGGAACTGAGAATGGCTCAATTCGCGTGAAAAAAACCATACAGGAAGGAAGTGATCCACAATGGCAATAAGGTTAGGCTTTTTAATTGAGAATTTTTTCGTAATATGACCTTCTCAGGTCTTTTATCGGCATTCCCATACAAATCCTTATATTTTCGTTGGCTTTTCCTCACACTGAGCTTGGGACGCCTGTGAAGAGACATATGTAGTGTAGGTTCGCAAGGATGTGTGGGTCGGAGAACATGGCGTGTTAGTGTGCATTAAAATGCGTTTGACGAAACTGTGTCGAATCTGTTTGTAATCTCGGCATCACTACAATCTCCTTTGAATAGAACTTTCCTTCCTTTATTATTTCCTTTTTTAGTTATGACGAGGACATTTTCTGAACTTTGCATATGAGTTGAGATGCCTAGTTCTGACAAAAGAAGCCGCTTTAAGACGATAGGGGTGGACGGGTATTTTGAAGTCGCTACCCGAATCATTTACCTTTCTTGAACCACTCTGACTGCACTAGTCTTGATCACGACAACCACGTTTGCAACGGTCCTTGATCACGTGATTGTAAAATGACTTCAAAGAACGTGACCATGACTGTCATTATCCCACACAACTCTTCACAGTGGGCGACCCGCTAATATCATTACTCATTTAATGAGCCAACCGCTACCCTTGCCTTGGCAATAACTTTCTTTAAAAAGTCAAAATTAAGGATTTCAAGGCAGGCTTAAAAGGTAGAACTACCTTGAGCGGTGAAATGGAATCTTTTCGCGGTGATTATTGCTAGACCAACGTAAAGGGCGGTTTTGTTCATGTCTTTGTTCCAGACCAAATGAGTGTGTCGAATATATATTTTTCGCTTGGCGGATTTTAAGGTTCACTTTCGACCCATTGTTAGCATTCCAAATATTTAATTGAACAATGAAGCGCAAGTCAAAACAAGGTTAATTACAAAACAAGGATGTTTTTAGTCGCTGGCTACATCTAAGGACTTAAAATTAGTGGCAACCTATACACACTTTTTTCCAAAATGGCCGCCATTTATATATATATATATATATTCTTTTCTTTTTATTCAAATTAGACCTTGATGCCTAGTTGAAGGCAAAATATTCTTTTGCATTTTAAACTTAAATACGAGGCATCAAGGGCTAATTTCAATAAAAACAAAAGGATATTTAAATGAAGCCATTCTGGATAAAGGTGTATGTATATATGTATTCCACTGTCTCGCCTACTTCGTTATGGTCTTGCGAGCTATCTCCAACGTTTCACAGTTTGCTACCTCGCAGAAGACACGAAAATTCGCAGAAGACACGAAAATTACGCAACCGCACTTACTGGAAAGGATGGAAACTACAGGACAAAAAAAAATTGTGAAACGCACGAGAAATTACATGCCATTGTTAATTGAAAAACAGACAAAATAATAAAGGAAATTTAAAATGGTGAGCGCAGAACGAGATGCTCTTTGCATTTTCCCGCCCTAATCAATACGCTTGATCACCGGAAGTGGTTTCTCTTTCCCTCGTTAAGATAATGGTTATTTGTAGCTCTTCAGCCAAGTCACAAAATAATGAAGCCTTTGTTTGTTTGTAAATAAAACTGTCACAAATTGCTTTGTTAACTTTTGTTTTAAAAAGACTTCCCAATGCTGTAAAGTGTACAGTTGGCTCATCTCTTGCGCTAATATTCGATGAATTGACCATTGGCTTCGGCCAGTAGTTGGGTAACCCATTGGATTTCAAGACCAACCTTGGAAGTCATGAAACTTGTATTTAAACGCTATTAATATTTTGCACAAATTAACTTGGGAATGATCGATCGTTAGTCTACCACACACTATTCATGGAACCAAGAGCAACCATAACGCTAATTTTGTGTGTACTCAAGGAAAGTAGCGGGTGTTCTGCTGTTACGCTAAGCAGGGTCATTTTTTAATGATCACTGGAGTCTTGATCATTTGCGTGAATCAAACAGATACAGATTTTTCTTAAACTGGTCAAATATTTGCAGAGGGGTGTATATCAGTTTTATTAGAATATTAATAAACGTGTTATCGTAAAGGAATTTTTTTTATTTACTACAAAATAAGCTGATAGGGGACCATAAAGCTATGTTAACACTTTATTTCCGCCTCACTTCGTTCATTCTTCTCCGATGAAAACACTTCTTCACAAAGTCATTCTAGTGGAATCACGTGAGAGGCACGTTTTCCTTCTTAATTTCTGTAGAAACCAGATGTCGTATGAGCTACTGCTTCGACAAAATGCTCATGTTTTTACTATACTGACTTTAACTAGAGAGCATTTGGACACAATTAAACTAATTGTTCATGCTTAGCGTGCGTGTATTGAATTTGGATGCACTTGGGAAGTTTCGAAAACACGAGAGAAGCTTCTTGAGTGCTCTGCAGACTTCCCAAGTGCATCAAGTTGTTCCTGTTTTCAGAAACGAAATTGGCATCCAAGGCTGTTCAACGAAAGTCTGAGTCTTACTTTCGAATTTGTTGAAAGGGGTCGGACCGTTGTCAAATTAGACGCTAAAGAGAGATAATAATGATAATAAAGTCTGCTGAAAGGTTGAAGCTCAGCTGAGTGCGTAATTGCCAAGGGCTTCGAAGTGTAACCAGCAATCCACAGACACTGGAATCGAGACCCATCCTAGTATTTCATATGTGGACCGAAGAATGTAGGTTGCACATATCTAGGCATACGAAACACTGAATTAGACGAAAACTTTCTGCAAAAAAAGAAAAAAACCGCTTTAGAAATGCAAAAAGGTGCTTCACTACAAAATAAAAGGTAATTGGACACTATCAGAAGGAAATCGTAGCTTGATTCGACAAATACGCAAATTAATTTATCATCAAAAATTATTCTGGTAAGCCCACGAAGTTCTCTATAACAAGAGTCTTTTCAATTGGGGTGATTATGGCTATTACCAAAAAAAGCAAAAATTTCATTAAGCTTGGAAATATGTATTCACAAAGAAGGGAATAGCCAATGGTGAAGAAGGGTTTGAGTTTTCTTGAGACCGATAGCCAATCACGAGGCTGCATGCAAATAATTTTTAGGTCCGCGAGTCTATAAACTGAATACTCCCCGTTGACTCCAAAGGACACAGCCTCGCGTTCAAACTGCTTCATCTGCAAGTGAGTACTGTGTTTCCTTTATTTCTAAGATTATTTGTATTTTTTATCTCCTCAGGGCTTTAAAATATTGCTTATAGCTTTCCTTTCTTTTAAAGTTGGTCTCAGTTTGTTAGCCTTGGGTGACTTTTTTTAAACACGTGTGCTGAGGACAAACTTATCTTAAGCTTCCTGGCTGTTACGTAACGTAAAATACTTTCTTGGCCTATGAAGGTTGAGAAAATTTCATGCTAAGGGTTTGATTTAATCGCTTTAATAACTTAGGTTTGAAAAGAAACAAGAGGACCTTATTTACTTTATTTTAGCTGTCCAATGTCAGATATTCCTTACCTGGCAAATAATCCTCGATCAGTTTCAATCGGTTAAGAGAATGAAAGCCATTGTCCTTAGTAATGAGCCATGTCGATGCATTCATGGTCGGTAACTGAGAAGCTTAGTCGTCATATAATAGCTGTCGATTATTAGCACGAGTCAACCTGTCAGTTGTGACACTGAGAGCCTCGCCTGTGGGAATACGAGTCAAATAGCATAAAATTGAACCACATATAAAGCCTTGATCGGCTTCTTTTCATTTGACTCTCGAAAAGTCAGTCAACCGCAAGATTTGCCTAACTTTTCTTCAAGTTGCAACCGTTTTGACAGTAGGACTGAATGAGCAGTTTCATTGTCAGCCTTATAACGACAGTAATTTTTTTCCATTCAGGTGTACAGAAAGCTTGAAAAGTCGCTTAACCATATGTTTCTTAGCAACGTTACCGCCCAACTACTGGCATAACCTTCTTAATTAATTTATGCGTGAGTACAGTTAATTGCGACAAACGAAACGTTAATTTATGATTACGTAACTATAAAAAGCGACAACAATTGAAATAACATAAATAGTTTTATACAAGACCCTCTTCTTTTCAAGTACGTCAAAAATCTATTAAACAACTAACCTCTTAAAAAAGTCCATGAAATACTGGGAAATGGTCTCTGCCTACTTGAAGAGCTGCTAACGGGAAATTAACATGACGCGTACTTTGGTTCAGGTTATGGTGTTAAGATGTCATCAGTGGATCCGTACGGTCTAACTTAAACCACAGACTAAGGAAATCTCAATAAATATTAGAGTGATATTATTCAAACGTTTTTAATGGCCCACATAAAAGACGTAAGATGGCAAATGTTTTGATGTAATCATGACAGCAACGCTTTTCGTTTAAAGCTTATTGTGCTATAAATAAATATCATATTTCCTAACCGATCAGAAAACAAGCCGACCGTGCGTACTTGAACTTGAAAAACACACTGATATTGCCTATTCTGCTGATGTGCTCTCAACTAAAAGATTTTCTCTCAAAATCATCTCCTGCCTCAAAGCCAACATTTTCACCTCAAAATTGTTCTTGTTGTGTGCTGTACGGGAGACGTCATTTGTCCCGCGCGGAAGATAGTCAAAGTGCTGGATCTATCTTGCACTTGACATCACAAACTGATTTGAAAAGAGGAACGCAAAGCGATTTCTCTGGTCGAACGCTTCCTCTCATCAGTTCGGGCGCCACGAACGTTAAGAAATTGAAAAAAATTAGCGAACGACCGTTCAGTTGATAGAAACCTTTTCCATACGGATAGATCTCAAGCTCATTTGATGCTGAAATACTCACGTTAAATGCCACGCGTTCTCCTCCACGGAGAAGGAACGCTTCACTAAGGACTTTAGTGTGGGAGGCTATGTACCGGTTTGCAAAATAGCAGTCTTTTGTTCCGTGATAGAGCTGGTCAGAGTCTTTGACAACGCAATTTATGAGGTCGAACACAAAATAAACACATTCCTTCCACCAGTTTAGGCGCTATGAACCGTTTAGAAATTGAAAAACTGTCAGGGAAAAACCGTTAACACAGTCCGTAGCTAAAGATCAGTCGAATACTCACGAAACGAGTGCCTGCGATTTAAATGTCTTAAATATGAAAGTAGTCTTTCATCTTTTACATTTGATCAATTTGCATCAAGTTAACCAAATAATGACTTTTCAAGATGAATGTTTGAGCCCGGTGTACAAAACGTTTAAGACCTTCAAATAGAATAATCAATATCAATTTTTGCTTGTTTGTCGTATTTTTAAATGTCACGCGTTCTCCTCCACGGAGAAGGAACGCTTCACTAAGGACTTTAGTGTGGGAGGCTATGTACCGGTTTGCAAAATAGCAGTCTTTTGTTCCGTGATAGAGCTGGTCAGAGTCTTTGACAACGCAATTTATGAGGTCGAACACAAAATAAACACATTCCTTCCACCAGTTTAGGCGCTATGAACCGTTTAGAAATTGAAAAACTGTCCGGGAAAAACCGTTAACACAGTCCATAGCTATAGATCAGTCGAATACTCACGAAACGAGTGCGTGCGATTTAAATGTCTTAAATATGAAAGTAGTCTTTCATCTTTTACATTTGATCAATATGCATCAAGTTAACCAAATAATAACTTTTCAAGATGGATGTTTGAGCCAGGTGTACAAAACGTTTAAGACCTTCAAATAGAATAATCAATATCAATTTTTGCTTGTTTGTCGTATTTTACAGCGCTCAGTACTCGAGGTGTGTTCCCTCCGTGAAGACATCTGAAGAGGTTCTAACAGGCAGAGTGCTACTAATTTATAAGTACGAAGACGAAGACGGTTACGCTCTCTTGCCTTGTAACGTAACTGCTGGATTGTTCAATGTTACTCCAACTAAACCCTCAGTTAAGATTTTGATGAATGCAACAGACATTTCTCGTTATTCTTGGACTCCGATACGAACTTTATACTGGGGTTATTCCTTTTTTTTTGTTCGCGGAGTTGCAAGCTTCATCCTTTTTTTCCCAGGGAAGTGAGTGACCCTATTGACCCTTTAATTAAAGATTCATCAGACCCAGAGCAAGTCTAATCTAATCTTGTTTTCAAGTTGCATTTGCTTCAGAGTGAAAATGAGGATTCGGAATTTGCTTGTCATTAGCCACATGACGAAAGAAAATTATTTTTGCAATATTCAACTGGAGATCCACATTACATACCAGGTAGTCGTTATGAATCTCGGCAACTGCATGATTTGCATAACCTTCATGATTATTCATTCACTCATTCATTCACGAGCAAACACAAACATCAGATTTTACTTAACAAATAAAGAAGCCTTGACTGTGCTCTGTTCTGTTGTAAAGCACGCAGGAAGCGGCTAGAGCATGAAAGAAGTGTAGGGGGAAACACGAGCCGATAGGCGAGTGTTTCTCCCTACTTCTTGAGTGCTCTAGCCGCTTCCTAAGTGCTTTACAACAGAACAGAGCACAGTCAAGGCTTCTTTATTTGTTTTATGATAAAAAACAAGTAATTTTCTTCAAAAATTCTACTTTATTTTCAAAGCGCGCGCTGCTTGTGGCGAACTGAGATGTCGTCAGCACAGTGCTTTATACTCTGATAAAGCACGCTACTTTGGACCAATCAGAGCGCTTGTAAGAATGTTTAAGATTATTTGATTGGTTAATGAAACAAAGGCTTGTCAAAACATCAATCAACTGGAAAGTGGCTTGACAGAAATCACACAAAATTCGAATTTATGGAAAAACAAGTGTCTCAATGTTCGGTTTCAGTCCGTAAAAAACAGCAAAAAAGAGGATCTAAATGATTAAGTTCAGTGAAAACCGGCCGAATTGTTGCCCATGAAAACCTGCACGTTTCCGACATGACAACTGGAAAACAAACTGTTCATTGCTTGCGGCTGGAATCTGAAAACCTGTTGGGAATTTTGTAAATGAAGAACTCCAGCGTGAGGACTTTCTGAGCTTGAAAGAACTGCTGGACCGGGCGACGGTTGAGGTCTTCCATCCAAAGCACTTGACAGAATATCTGAGCAAGCCTTTAACTGACAGCTTCAATAATACCCAAGGTAAAATTCGGAAATTCATCTGGCGTTTCTGCGGATGATGGCGTGAGCTTTCGTTTGTTCCGTGCTTTGTACTCTCATAAAGCACGCTGGTTAAACCAATGACAGCGCGCGTTATATAGAAACTTTATTATAAATGACAATAAAGAGAATGATTTCCTCGTTGAAAGGAACAATATTATTGAAATGAAAACATTGATAGTTTTATGCAAGTTTTTTTCAAGTTCGTCAAGACTAAGCAACTAACCTCTTTTAAGAAAGGCCATTAAAAATAGGGGAAATGGGAACTGTCTAAAAGAGGAGCTCCTGAAAATGGGACGAAGGTCTAGTAGTTATGATGATGATGACGTCATCAGTGGACCCGTTCTAACTTAAATCTCGGAAATATTAGAGTGATATTATTGAAACTATTACGTTTGTAGAGTCCCAGAAAAGACGTACGATAACAACAAGAGCCATAATTGGTCTTGATAGCAAATGCCATGATGTAATCATGACAGAAACACTTTTTGTTCAAAGCATATTGTGCTATAAATTAATCCCTTATTTCCTTACCGACCAGGAAACGAGAGACCGTGCGTACTTTAACTTGAAAAACACACTGATGTTTCCTTATAAGCCCTGAACTAAAAGGTCTTTTTCAATCAAGATCGCCTCCTGCCCACGAAAGCCAACATATTTTTCCAATTTTATCTCCAAATTGGTCGCTGTACTGGTGAAGCTGTACTGGTGAAGTCATTTGACCCGCGAGAGAGCTACTCAGCGTCCTGGATCTAACTCCCATTTGACATTCCAAATTGACTTGAAAACAGGAATGCAAAGCCATATAGGAGGCTGAACACAGTAAACCAATTCCGATTCCTTCTCCTGTTCGGGCGCCAGAAACGTTTAGAAAAAAAAAAAAAAGCGAACGACCCTTAAGTTCATTGAAATCTTTTCCATAGCTACAGAACTCGAGCTTCAAGCTCTATTTTTACTGTTGAAATACTCGCGAAATTGGTGTGCGCAACTTAAAATGTCTTCAATACAAAAGCAATGTTTTCCACACCGGCAGGGCGGCCCAGTGCCTTGAGATCCGGGGATCCCAGCGTCAGGACACGTTCTGACCACTCGTTGAATTTGTTCCTGGTAGTCCCTGGTTCAATTTCTCAGCTGCTCTTGTAAATAGCCAACTGGTTTGCCTCCGGCCAGTTGGGATTCTTAGCAATTGTTGTTGAATGTTCTGTTCTGTCGTGATTGCTTCCATTGGCCCTGAAAAGCCCTTACGGGGAGTGGCCAATTAAGTATGTGTGTATGTAGGTTTAACTTGCACCAATTTAACGAGAAAGTCACTTCTCAAAATGTTTAATTTTAATCCATCTACAACAGGATTTGTGATGAATGTCAGAAACACTTTTGTGTCATTCTTAGAGTCCGCTACGAACTTTATACTGGGTTATTCCCTTTGTTCCTTGAGCGGAGGCCGTAGGCTTAAACTAGTTTCTCCCTGGGAAGTGAGTGGCCCCCATTGACCCTTTAAAGAATCGATCGGTCACCCCTTCCCCCAACCTAGAAGTCTTGACAAATGTTTTTCAAAATGTATTCGTTTCAGAGTGAAAATAAAGATTAAAAATTTGTTTCTCGTTAGCCCTAGGACCAAAGCAATTATTTTTATAATATTCCGGTGTACCCTCACATCACATAGTCGTTTAAATCGGTGTATCTCGGCAACATTATCCTCCCTCTACTCGCATAACCTTCATATTGAATTAGTTCACTCACAAGTATATTTAATTGCGCAAACCCAAACATCAGTTTTCCACCACTATAAACAGTGATTTCCTCTTTGAAAGGAACAATTTAAACAACAGGTAGTTTTATTCAAGGCCTTATTTTCAAGCACGTCAAAAACTCTATTGATCAACTAACTTCATTAAACAGTAGTCAATTCGAAGAGCTTCTTAAAATGAAGAGGAGGTTGTTCTTTGTTTGCGAAGTGTGTTTTGTTCAGCCCGGTTATGAAGTGGATGACGTCACAGTCATTAGCTGTCCCGTTTGAAGTTAACCCACAGACTAAGGAAATCTCCGGAAATGTTAAAGTAATATTCAAAACTTAACGTTTGTAATGACTAGCAGAAAAGACGTAAGATTACAAATGTTATGATGTAATCATGACAGCAACACTTTTTGTTCAAAGCACACTGTGCTATAAATAAAGAACTTATTTCCTTACCGACCGGGAAACAAGAAACCGTGCGTTTAACTTAAAAAAACACCGATTAAGTCTTTCAAACCATAGGTTTTTATGACTTTTTTGTCGTATTTTACAAGGAAATTCGTGTTTTGTTCCAACCGTGAAGGCATCTGAAGAGTTTCTAGCACAAGACATAAAACGCTTTGTGGAGTAAACGGTAGGGCTTTGTGAGGTACGTTTTTTTCGGAAGGTGGTTCCCCCTCCAGTGCTAGATTGCTGCATTCCGTGTTGTGCTTCACTGTGTGCATTCTTAACTGAATACTCCAGCCAAAATACGCTATAAAGACATTTGACTGAGGAACATTGGATAATGACTATAAACGGAAAGTCCCGTCTCACAACCCTTCAGTGTTCGTTAACTCTGATGGACATACTCAGTGTGGCCTTCTCTTCAGCAATGAACGGTCGGCTTGCCACAATCTTTTGAATAGACTGCTGGTCAATGAACCCACATAACAGTAACCGTCAGACAAATTGAAGATGTCCAAGTGTTGAACCTAAAAGTTGAGTGCCAAGGTTAGACCCAGTGGGAACTTTACACTTGGGTTAACGTTTCTTTTTTGAGTAGTGGCGTGAAACCTTACAATTAATCCTGTTTTTCCCGGACGTGAGCGAGTGGCTGGCTCAGCCGTGAAATGTGTCAAGTGTTTTACAAATTCTGACAATTCACACTCCTTATTTTGCAGGAACATTTAAAAGGGGACAGAAATACAAATGGCAAAGTTTTGGCTCGTGATATTTGCATCTTTTGCTGCAATTTCCATAGCTTCTGGTGCAGGTAAGTTTGTTTTAGCCGATTTGAGATGATGGAAACGCAAAAGTTCATTTAGATGTGTCATAGATTTACTGTGCGGCTCGTTCAGTACACAGTCTCAAAGGATGCGGAAAGATTACTTGTTGAGTCGAAGGGAGCTAAGACTAAGCACCATTGAGCGCGCAGAAAGTTTAATCGTCCTTTTGTTACTTAAGGCCAGCACAACATTACTGTCTCGTTTCCCGCGATTGTGTTGAAATTTCAATTTCCAGACAACTGTGGGACTAATCAGCCCGCCACTCATTTGGGTGCATGCACTTCCTGCAGATGTATGGCTCAATACCACTAGTTCTAACTCCCAAAATCTCTCCATGAATTTTCATAGTGGAAACTAAATGTAAGTTAATCCATGAAGCTGCTGTTTACATCAATGCAGTTTAGCTTTGTTCTTTAATGGTGAAGTCAAAATTAAATTGAGTAAAAAAAAACACAATGGAAGAACTAAATGAAACAGTATATGAAATTAATACTTAGCAAAAGGGTTAAGATGTGGGCCAATTACATACTACATTATAACAGAGAAGAAGTAGCCTAAATTTCTATTCTTATTGCGTAGAGTTTGAGACTCCTAAAGTAATTCACGCATCCGATAACGCGTGAAGATTAAACATTTGGGTTATTGCAACATTGAACGGGCTGATTCCTGCTTTATCACAAAGTCAAAGTCAAAGTCAATTTATTTAACGTCGGTAGTTCCTTCAGTTACGAAACTGGTATCAATGGAAGCCGACGGTGCGCCTTTTACCCTCCTCCCTCTGTCAGTGCTCGGTTTTACGGATATTTAAAGCTATAGCTACACGGATCAGACGAAAGTCGAACAAGACGTTGAAGTCACGGAGGATCGAACTGGGGACCCCTTGCTCCGAAAGCTGCGCACTGGCCAACTAAGCTACGCCTGCAAATGTTGGTTTTTGAGGAGAGGGGAAAACTTGAGTACCCGGGGAAAAACCTCTCGAGCAGGTTAGAGAACAAACAAACTCAACCCAAAGTATGGCGTAGAATGCTGCAATCAATCCCAGGCCTTCCACATTGGTGGAAGGCGAGCGATGTCACCACTGCGCCAGCCCTGCAGGCCAGAAGGTAAACGAGAGGAGATAATCCCTGGCCTTTAAAAAAAGACTACTTTCGCCAATTTATATTATCGGTGCTATTTATTTATTTGTTTCAAATTTCAGACTACAATTATATCAAAGGGAGCGCTATTGGTATGTATCTTCAGTTTAAATGTTTATGGCAAAGGGCCATGACCTGAATACTTTCTTAGACATTCCTTTGCCCTTCAAAGCTGCATGCCAGCCCTAATGCACTAAATTGAGCAAAATTAACTGTTTTAAATCATTGAACTCAAACTCGCTTTAAAAGCCAAAGGTATCCTGTGGTAAGATACTGCGTCAGGGAGGTGATATAGCGAATTATCAAGCCTGTAGAGTGGTTACATATGCACTGTAATACATTATATTGAACGTCTTTCATTGGCAGCCGAATAAGAGCATTCTTAACGACCATTTAACGAATGCATGAATGTACCTGCCGCCTTAACGACCATTTAACGAATGCATGAATGCACCTGCCGAACTTGAGACGATCAGAAATCGATTACAAATTTTGCATTAGGTGGGTTCATATTAGCGGACTAAGGATACCTTAAGTACACTTGAGCCCTACTTCAGATGTGAACGGCTTTAATTTCAGCTCAAGTAGCCTACTTTGTGGCCATGGTAACTTATTGCCTTCAAAGAAGCCGAAGTACACTCTCAAGTCTAGTTCAGACCATCCTTACGAGCTTACTTATCTACTATCAAAACACATTCCGGAAACGGACGTCAATCAAGCATGTTGTGCGGCGGGAAATTGATTGACAACACGATTACCTTGAAACTCTCTCTTCGGTTTAGGAAGTGTCAGATCTGTAGCGCTATTTCTGAGATGGTAATCAGTCTGATCAGAATTCCTTTGTAACAAAAGAGTTTCTAAGATTGGGCGCAGTGTCGTCATTTAGTATTTTATACATCAATGTTGATTTGGCCCAAAGCCGCCTCGCATCGAGTGTGTCACAAGATAGGGTCTGGATAATATCAGCGGAACGAATATCATAATTGGCACCAGTAAGTACCCTAGCAGCACGAGATTGAAATCTTTGTAGCTTGTCTTTTAGTAATTTTCCGCAGTTGTCCCAAAGAGGGGAACAATATTCAAAGTAAGGCTATACTAGGCTCTTATAAACCTTTTCAAGGGTCTCTACAGGAACAAAGGGCTTGATACGCCTCATCGCTCCAATACCCGCACTGGCCCTCTTACAAATCATGTCAATATGACTATCCCAACTAAGTTTGGCAACTTTCATTAACTGTCCAAGTTCGGCGTTGTGATGGGGTAAATTACTTACTTCGGTTAGAGTTTCATACAACTAAAACCGTTCTTTATCACTTTTTTCGTGCCAGG
The DNA here is from genome assembly GCF_036669925.1 of Montipora capricornis. Classification (NCBI taxonomy): domain Eukaryota; kingdom Metazoa; phylum Cnidaria; class Anthozoa; order Scleractinia; family Acroporidae; genus Montipora; species Montipora capricornis. The sequence continues at coordinate 45,528,618 of NC_090886.1, forward strand.
ACCTGAGAATTGGGGTGGCGTTTGCCAAAGCGGCCAAAAGCAATCGCCTATAGACATCGACACCTCCACAGCCAAGTATGACTCTGCTTTGGGCGACATCTATGTGAGCAACTACGATACCGTACCATCAGAGAATTTTACGATCGCGAACACCAACCACAGTCTTAAAGTTTCTTTCCCGCCGAATATTTTCTATGTGAGTGGAGGCGGTTTGCCAGGAACTTTCACCACTGTACAGTTTCATCTCCACTGGGGATCAAACAACAACAAGGGAGCAGAACACACCGTGAATGAAATGCAGTATCCTGCTGAGGTAATGTGTTTCTGATGGCCTAATTGAGGCCGTGTGAAGACTAGTTGAATGCATGTGTCTTCTTCCCAAACACCTGCACAGGGCAAGTCTGTTCATGGGTAGCATATTTGACCCTGAAATGCACATGTTGTCTATCACCCATCGTCTTTCGTCCAGAATCCATCGTCTGCTTTTTAGTACATGCCTGTAACATTGCTAATATTCGTAGAGATGATTTTGGGAAGGCATGAAATTTAAATATTTGAACTGCGGAATAAACATGAAATGAATGTTAGAAAGATCAACAAAATGGGCAACTCTTAAATAGTTGCCAGCAAGCCTGTCAAAAACCCAGGTTTTGAACGCAGCGATTTTCGCTGCACCGCTTCACCAACTGAACTATCAAGGAAGCTGGGAGCCAGCCAATTGCGAGTTCAAGTTATATCCCGTAGCAGGTGATCAAAATCAATTGAAGACATTGTTGAAGTCAGGGAAGGTTATTCAAAGGAGAAGGAGTACAGAATTTTGACTTTTGACCATCTTAGTTAGTGTTGATAGCGTCGACGTATTTGGCGGTTGATATCAAAAAGGAAAGAAAGGACTTCAACGCAACACTTGTACCCTGCGAACAGAGCCTTCCTTTAACCCGAAGTTCAATTGCACTGACCAGCAATACCCAACGCAGGCTCATGATCACGCAATAATTGACAGATATGGTGCATTAGCCTCGCTTTGGTTACAATGACCACTTCCGATTAATATCTCAACACAAGGAAGCCTAGATAAGGCCAGGCTTGAACAGGACTTCCAGCTGCTTTATAACTGGTACTGGGTTGTTTTTAAAGGGCTATGTCACACAAAATTATGTTATTTCAGGGCACCCAAAATGCCAAAAATGTAGAATGAAACATTGCAATCACCACTTGAAATGATTGAATAACATAAAAGAAATACACCAAAAGGAAAGAGATTTGAAGAATGGATGGATACAAATGGACAAGATTGAACGGCATTGCATTTGGGTAATGTTGAAAGGAGTTAAAAATTTTTTTCAAATTTATAGCAAATCGCCTAAATAAAGGTTGCTTTTGCTCAGAATCATCTTGTTTATGATGTAACAATAATTTTATCCGTAAAGAAATTCCACATAACCATTTTCGTGTTTTAAGCTTAGGCCGAAACGAAGATTTCCCTTAAAAACCCTAAAATAACGTAACATAACCCCTTTAAACAAAGACGTCTGATTTACCTATCGTAAGCGGTAATTTATCACGATTGACTGAGCGAGGCGCAACTGTTAGCTCATTCAATGGCATTCCACTATTTCAATGTTTAGAAATGCAAGCAATTAGATGCACGCCAATCGCAGTAAGTGTTTATGAATGAGTGTTTTTCAATTGCTTTATTTCCCAAATGCCTCACACTTAAACCACTTGCGCCGAATATTGCATGGAAAAATGGTTCTCAAACTCAGCAACCAGAAGGTTTATCATGCAACTTTACTTTCCAGATTCATTTTGTCAGCGTCAACGTCAAATACCCAGACATAGCCCTAGCTTTAAATGAGAGTGATGGTTTGGCTGTTCTTGGTGTTTTCCTTGAGGTACATTAGTATTTAAACATTTAATATTTAATTAATTGAATTGCATGCCCAGGGGAATTCTCGCCATCTAATTAGCTACCAAGACGGGGGTTATTGAGTGTGGAATTGCGACTTTAAAACGAGGCTGACCGATATTACAGCGTAGCAACGTGCGGCCTTACATAGCAACGGAGGAAAAAATTGGAAACATCTTTGTTTTCAAAGCTAATAACATAGAGGGCAAAATTACTGAATGCTGATTGGTCAATGAAGAGGGCATTTTTTTCTAATTTTGCTTGTGACTAGAGCAGTTTCAATACTTTTGGGATAATAATAATAATAATAATAATTATTATTATTATTATATTCATCGCATAAGACTAAAAAATTCTGTAAAAGAAGCGCAATTGTCGGGGTCGGAGGAAAAATTAATTGTGGTAAGGAAGGGTAAACATGGTGGGCATGGCCATGCGTGTGTAGAGTTGTAATTACGATGATTGCATTATTAAATTAGACTTTTAAAAAATTGTTGAGATAAAAATTTGATTCATATCCCACTGAATACTGCGTCTCTTAAGTTACTCTCGACACCCAATGACTAATAGAAAGTGTTTCATTTTATAGGTTGGTGCTGATAATTCTGCGTATGAAGACCTTTTGGGTGACATTTCAGATTTAAATGCAGGAGGTAACAGTCTTGTGAAACATTTCTTACATTGTACTGCGCATGTACAGCACCAGAAGTCTATAACCAACTCTAATAATAATAATAATAATAATAATAATAATAATAATAATAATAACAACAACAACAACAACAACAACAACAACAACAACAATAATAATAATAATAATAATAATAATAACAGTAGCGGGAATGTTTGAGTTGTATGAACAGCTCTTGCCCACCAAGATCTACTCTAAACACAAGACTTGTGTTACCCCAGAAGGTAATGTTATGTGCAGATTATGAAATAAAGCACTGGAGACAATAACACATGTGTTAGCGGGATGCCCAGCACTTGCTCAAAATAAATATCTAGAGGGGCATAACGCTGCTCTGAAAGTTCTATTCTATGAGGTGTTGCATGACCTAAAGTTACTCGAAGATGTTCCACCGTGGTACTCTCCATCTCCATCGCTACCTAAGCCACACTATGAATCGAGCCAGGCAGAGGATGAGGAGCTTTTTAAAAGTGATCCTATGATTAATGGGCCGGGGAGCCATGCAGTGAAGCTTAATGAGCAAAGGTTTAACGTTGTTCATTATATCTACCACAAAGATGAATGAGTTTTGCAGCCAACTATTGAGGACACTCTGAATACGCCGGTAAAACACATTTCGGCTGGGCATAAGGAAGTGAATTACAATAGTCAATCCCCGAAGTAATTAAGGCATGGATTAGGGTCTTGCACGTATCATATATATAGAGGATTTTACATGGCCGCGCAGAGATACGAATTTTATCTTCGAGTGCTGTTTATTATATAGATATTGATGAAATGACTAGATTTGAATCAACTTGTTTTATTCATTTTCGAAATGATGAAAAATTGTTCACCAACCGCTAAAACACGCATGTTGTGTAACATGAAACAAGATATGAAAGTTATGAAAAACAAATCATGATAATGTAAAATTTTGCAATAAAAATTTTAATGTAGTAGAGAAGAATTATATTTAAGCACAAAAGTATCGTACAATGAAGAGGAAGCTCGCGTTTTATTGGCTAATCGTGTTCGTTACCATGACGACAGCTATATCCTCACATGTGAAAGATAAAAATGATACGTTCACTGCGTGCAGTGAAGATATGATTTTTTAGTAAAAGGAGAAATCCTGGTATTTCATCAGTATCTATATAATAAAGGACAATAAATTGCGAATATCATGATTTTCGGAGGATAGCCTGATTTGATCAACGTACTTAACCTGGGTAATATGTTCCTGTGGAAGGAATGATGAATGAAACTGAAGAAATGTGTGTTTTTTTTTAAGTGCAGGTTAGAGGCGAAAGCGCAACAAATTGACCTCCTCCCAACTGAGTGGCTTCATAGCTCATCAGTTAGTAGAGTATTGTATTGTCGACATCGTAAAGGTGACCGTCATGGATACGAATTCCTTTGAAACCCCCTGAAATTTTCAGGTGTCTGTAAAGTGACACTTGCTCAAATTGTCCAGTTAAGTGCGACGATCATTTCTATCTTCCGTCAATAACCCGTACTTCAAAAACATACATTTCTTTCCTTCATCATGATTTTCATCACCAGAATTTGTGGTCTCTCACAATCGGAAGCCTTGCAGGTTCTTAGAACCGTAATAAATTTAAATAAATTTGACCCCGTGCTCTTTCCTAGCGTTTCAATCCTGCTGACATTTGAAAAAGGCTTCATGGAGAAGACCAACTTCACTACTTCTTGTAAATGACCATATGGTAGTCATACCGCACTCAATGATTGGAAGGCATAGCAGCTTAAAACACCTTGCCATTCATATATATTTCTAAAAATGTCTTTTTTCAACAGTCATCAATTCAGGTCGTCTCGCTAACTGGCCATTTCATTTTAACACTTACGTTCGTTTCTCTTTTCAGGCACGAAAAAGAAGATCGCACCGTTCATGCTTAAGCCACTTCTTGCCGCCAACATGAAAGATTACTATCGGTACCCTGGCTCTCTTACCACTCCACCATGCAGTGAAGCAGTTACATGGACAGTCTTCAACGATACTGTAAAAATACCCCAGCGATTGGTAAGATTACTCACCAGAAACTGTCATTGCAGTGACTTAAACATCTTCAGTTCCCACGGTCAGTTCCCATCTAGCTCAGTCGGTAGAGCAGCGGTGATCTAACCCGAAGGTCGTGGGTTCAATTTCCACCCTGGTCAGAGTTTTTCTCTGTCCTAGCTTGTTTGGGCCTATTTCCATTAGTAGGGCTAACGGTCACATGGTTCATATGGGATAGAAACCTAGCACTTCACATTACACTCCAATCATTTAAGTCTGTTCAAATATAAAAGCTACACGGCCAACGTTTGCAAAAACGTAATCCGGCCTATCTCAAGAACAGATTTCCTGCCAAGGATTGTGATTCGCATCCAATTGACGCACAATTTCTGCGTTTACTGAATGTCGTGGCTGCAAAATTTCTTTGTTGTCGCTTTCGCCATTGTCGGCTGCTTTTACGTCCAGTCTAGCATCAATAGTTACTGTTTCTGTCGTGACTAGTCCTCCTCTTTCCTTTTGCTCATGGTATCATTCTTGTTGTTGTTGCCTTTTCTGCATTCTCGGATAAGGATTTTAAACAGTAGGCCCACAACCCTTCTTTATTAACTCTGTTGGACATTTAAGATCCCACACTATTCGAAAATAGCAGGCCACGGAATTCCCGATATTGTGGTCTGACCCGAATTTTAAGTGCTATTTTTGTTCCAATGCTAATGTAATCAATCTGGCCCTGGTCGGTCGAAGCATGGTTAGGGCTAAGCGGCGTTAAATACCATAAAAACTTGTAGGTTTTGATATCTCTTGACCAACGGTTAGCACTAACCAGACTTCGAGCAACCGGCCCCACTCTCTCGAGTCCGGTATTCGTCGAGGGTGGAGGGCTTTGACTCCTTTCCCGAAATAGCGGCTTGTAATCGAGCCTATCGGAACGTTAGCCCTACTTGGGCTAACAAGTACTGTATTACATGTGAATAAAGATGAAAGCACTTTCGTTCAGTCGTCTGTAAAATAATAATCACTAATAACAAATATCGTCAGATTATGCTTTGGTTCAGCTTATACCGAGTTTCTTTTTTCAGATACGGCCCTCGGTCGTAAATAAAGAAAAAATAACCCCGGAGGGGGGGAGGGGGTCCCAGAGAAATTTGGTTTCGTATTTCACACTAGAATCTGCGATTTTCCCTGCACTATTTTATAGCTGACCAAAAATTGGATACCCTATTTCAGACTTATTTTCAGACCTGTTTCAGCTGTTACACCGTTGGCGTAATAACTTAAGAAGGGCTTTGTTTCGCATTGTCTTATCGCCTTATGATGAAGAAGCTTCTGATTAAAGACTCCAGTGAACAAACTATACACTATTCCAGACCAAATGGTTAAAATTGATTCCCTAATTCAGACCAAAACAGCTAAAAAACCATACCCTTCGGGGCCTCACATACTCACATACCTATATAGCCCATATAAGGGCTTAACCCCCCCCCCCCTTCCCCCGGGGAAATTAACTAACTGTGTCTTTTTTCTGTCAAACTTTTCATCAACAGTTGACCAATTTACGTGCGCTTAAAATGGGCGACAATTCCAACATGGTGGACAACTACCGACCGGTAGAGCCGCTTCATGGTCGTATGGTGAAGTCCAGTTTCATGCTTAAAAAAGACGTCATCAGTTCCGGCGACGGAATCGCTCTTAAATTGTCGAATGTCGCCTTGATGTTAATGTTGCTTGGCGCTCTTTTCCTGATGTAAATACTAGCCCTGAATAGTGTTGCTGGCAACTCTAGATAGTGATTAATGTCGTCTTTTTGGTAGCGTTTTGCGTTTTGTCTTGTTTTGTTTTGCTTTGATTTGTTTTTGTTTTTTTGAAGTAGCGAGGCTGTTCCCTGGGCGTCTTTGACAGTCATTAAGTAGTTTACAAAGAAACAAAATCAACGGCGGTACTGAAGTCCGCCGAGGGCAACTATTGTCGCTTATTAAATATGACATTGTCCAACAAAAAAGAATAAATGAAAGTTGGAAGAAATCACAATACTGTTGCTACATTTAATTGTCTGATGACACTTTGATCTCTTTATTTCATTTAACGTGGTTAACATTTGTCATCTGCTTCTGTCATCTGCTTCAGTAAAGCGAAAATGTCACGAATCTCTCATAACTCATGGTCAAGCATTCGAACTCGGGAACTGGCAATTAGCTGTAGACGTGCACAAACAAATTTGAAATTTCATAGAGAGGTCGCCTATGGACTAAACTAGTTTACCTAAATGGTAGAAATGCTGCCAAAAAGGGAAGGGAAATGTTCAAGTATGCTTACGGTAATTTAAAGATCGTTCGTGTGTGGAATTGGAGGGGGATTTTCATAGGTCTTGAGCGGGGACGCTACAACTCGAAAAAAGAAAGAAAATCGTCAGAGGATACGATCATGTTTGAAATGATGGCTTTGCCCTTGGATAGATTCTGAATCATAAGTGCGATTTGTTTGATTTAAGGAGGTAAGTTGTGGTCAGAATAACTCCGCATCGTTTGTGAGGAAACGATACAACGTAAATAGCCCCACGAGAGCACATTACATGTGATCACTAGTAAAATGCAAAACGCAGAAAGATTGAAGAAAATAAAAGAGAATCGAGTAACATTGCCATGGATCATGTTGATCATTTCCGGTCCGAGTTCACTTCAACTTCTTTTTCACTTAAAGCGCGAATTGCTGTGGCCAGTTTTAGTTCTACTTTTAGAGCGACTAAAGTAAAGTAATTTACATGAAAAAGAGTTGTGAATCACCATTCAGCTTGACAGTGGTCGTTCACGACAAAAGTTCACGGAAGTTAATCCCTGTCGGGTGGGGTTGGTATTTGGATGAGAGACCATCGAGATATACGATGTGTAATTCTCTTCGTAAACGCCATTTGCATCGTAATGCCTTTTTTCTTCAATCGGAATACTCATATTAATGGCCAGAATACTGACCATTCATCACTTTAGTTCAGTCTGACAGCTTTTCCTATTGTATTTCACGTGGCTGCGATAACGTTTATAACGGAATAAAAGGAGCGTTAAAGAAGCAAAAATGAACCAAAAGACCAAAAAGCAGAGCAGTTTTAGAGGTTAATTATATAAGTTACGCCGAATTGGGAACGTGGCTCCAAGTCTCTGTACTAATCTTCTGTGTAACGAGCACTTTGCTCACACATTTAGAAGGAACGTTAACGAAGGATCAGACCGCGCATCTTAATTCTTCCATCCGCGCATAGCCACAATTCCTTGCGCCTTTGATCTTACCACGACCACAATGCCTTGTGTTTCGAAGAAAAATGTGTCCTTCTCCCGATTAGTCATTCGTTCGCTTCAGGTTCACTCACACGGCAGCAACAAGCATGAGACTGCCTTCGATATTTTTAACCAGAAACAACCATGTAGTTCCCTGCACTTTAGTTTCTCTTCAGTTTTACAACTTTTTTAACCTTGAAAGAACATTACTGTAGAAGCTTAGAACATGAATCGTCCTAGCAACCATTTAGAACTTTGAACAAGAATTCTCATATTTACAATTATTCATTAGTACTTCTAGGGGTGGAAAACTCATTTGTATGTTACCCCTTGGGAACGAAAATGCCCTTTCCTGTATCGATCCAGAAACCTAGCTGAAGAAACAGTAACACTTACAGTTTGTATTAGTTGTGTTACAATTAGTTTTATTATCACATATAAAGGTGCTAATAATATACATGGAAAATAACTCGATTCTGATTGGCTGAGAGCAGAGCAGTTCAAGTGTAAAGGTCCAGTTATGAGGGCAACATTTTTCGTGCAACTTGTCGCGCAACAATGTTGCGTTGCAAGTTGAGATTGTTTGTTGCGCGTATTGTCACCTTCTTGTGCAACAAATTTTCATGATGCAAAAAGTAAAAGCGATGTCTACTCTTTGCAACATAAAATTTGTTGTGCAAGAAGGTGGTAATACGCGCAACAAACCATCTCAACTTGCAACGCAACATTGTTGCACGAAAAATGTTGCCCGTATTACTGAGCCTTTACAACTTAGTGTGCATTTCCCACTCGGTCATCAGAGATGAGATAGAATGCATGCTGAGAGAGATACCCTCCAAAAGGGATCCAGAACCAACACAAAAGCAGGCGCTTTATCGAAACAAACAGGATTTTGAGTCGCTTCAGAATTAGCAAGAGCTTTATGGTCTCTCTCAAGGAGCAAGGGTAGCACAGTCGGTTAGTGCGCGGCCTTGGTTCAAGAGGTCCCGAGTTCGATCCCCGGATCTCACATCCTTGTTTCGACTTCTTTCCTTTCAGTGTAGCCTAAGTAGGGTTAAATACCCTTAAAACGGAGCACAGATGGAAAGAAGGTGGTAAAATGAGCGCGCCGTCGGCTTCCTGGGAGAATACCCTCTAGAGGGTAAAGGAATTACCGACGTTAAAAAGGGTATTTACCACCAATACGAAATCTATGATCGGTTATTCTGCAAACAGGTGCAACCGACTAAATGGCACACTGGGTCGAAAGGCTGGGGCGAGCGTTGGCCTATCGACTGAGCGCGCCATCACTCGGAAGCGAGGCTGTTCTCAGAGATAACCTGTAGCTTTTCTGTCGCGGTCTGTGATTGGAGAACGAAACAATAGATGATACAACCGAAACACTGCACCTAAGAACCTAGCCCTCCGAAAGCTATAGGTCACAGGGACCAACGAAAATAGCAGTCTGGAATAGGTAAAGAATTACTCTGTTCGCCTGCTACTGCTCACCGCAATTTACGTCACGGGGTAATCCAATATGGCCACCCACCAGGGTATTTCAGTTGCCCTATTTCGCAAAGTAAAAGGGACGCGGATATGTTCATAGAATGTGTCTTGAATCGTATCTTACACTACCTGCCCAGATTAGCTAATGGTTACTGAAAACCGTTAATAAATGCGTGTTAGAACTGAACTCGATAATCTGTATTCCATTTATTATTCCTCTATTACTACTAAGTTCTGGATCTATCTTGCACTTGACATTACAAACTGATTTGAAAAGAGGAACGCAAAGCGATTTCTCTGGTCGAAAGCTTCCTCTCATCAGTTCGGGGCCACGAACGTTAAGAAATTGAAAAAAATTAGCGAACGATCGTTTAGTTGATAGAATCCTTTTCCATAGGGATAGATCTCAAGCTTTTAATGCTGAAATACTCACGTTAAATGTCACGCGTTCTCCCACATGGAGAAGGAACGCTTCACTAAGGACTTTTGCTTGAGAGGCTTTGCACCGGTTTGCAAAATAGCAGTCTTTTGTTCCGTGATAGAGCTGGTCAGAGTCTTTGACATCACAAACTGCTTTCAAAACACGAATACAAACCAATTTATGAGGTCGAACACAAAATAAACACATTCCTCCTACCAGTTTAGGCGCTATGAACGCTTAATAAATCGAACTAAAAAATAAGGGAACTTAACAACCGTTATTAAAGTTCATAGCTATAGATCTCGAATACTCACGAAACGAGTGCGCACGATTTAAATGTCTCAAATATGAAAGTAAAGTCTTTCAACTTTACATTTGAATCAATTTGCACTAATTTAGCCAAATAATCACTCTTCAAGATGAATGTTTAAGCCTGGTGTACAAAACGTTTCGACTTTCAAATCGAATCTGTTTTGCTTGCCGGTTTGTCGTATTTTACAAAGCTCAGTACTCAAGGTTTGTTCCCACCGTATGGTTTTATTATGCGTCAAAAAATCTATTGATGAACTAACCTCTTAAAAAACTCCATTAAACAGTAGGAAATTGCCACTGCCTATTCGAAGAGATTCAGTCTTAAATGAAGAGGAGGCGTTCTTTGTTTGCGAAGTACGTTTTGCTCAGGTTATGATGTGGATGTTGTCATCACTTGTCCCGTTTGATGTTAAACCACAGATTAAGGAAATCTCTGGAATGTTAAAGTGATATTCAAAACTTAACGCTTGTAACGACTAGCAAATTATGCATGAAATCATGACAGCAACACTTTTTGTTCAAAGCACTCTGTGCAGTAATTCCTTACCCACCAGGAAACAAGAAACCGTACGTTTAACTTGAGAAAACACCAATTAAGTCTTTCAAATACTCCATCCAAAATACGCCATAAAGACATTTGACTGAGGAACGACCCTTGTTCTTTAACTCTGCATGGCCCAAGTTGTTCAAACTATGGATAGCGCTGTCCACCGGACAAATCACTCAGCCCAGCGGATGAACACCAGCAAAACCAATTGAGTTATCCAGTGGATAGTGATTTATCCGGCCATGATATAGCTATCCATCGTTTGAACAACTGGGGCCTGGTGGAAAGACTCACTTATTCGCATAGTACGATACACAGAGTTCCTGGTGTAGCCTTTTCTTCAGCAATGTGGTCGGCTTGGCACAATCTTGATAACAGACTACTGATCGATGAACCCACATAACAGTAACGATACCGTCAAACAGTAATCAAATTGAAGATGTTTAAGTGTTGAAACTGAAAGTTGACTGTCAAGGTAAGACCCCGTGCAAACTTTACACTGGGGTTTTGAGTAGCGGAGTAAAGATAAGGAAGTTAGCGGCTGGTTGGGCCGTGAGATTTGTCAACTGTTTTACAAATTCGATTCAGTTCACACTCATTTTTTGCAGGAACTGATTCAAGAGGTAACAGAAATACACATGGCTAACTTTTGGCTCGTAACATTTGCATGTTTTGCTGCAATTTCCATTGCTTCTGGTGAAGGTATGTTTTAGCCGATTTGAGATGATGCAAACGCAGACTGAGTTCATTGAGATGTGCCGGGCCATAGATTTACTGCACGACTGGTTCAGTACTCAGTCTCGGATGCGGAAAGATTACTTGATGAGTCGAAAGGGGTTAAGACTAAGCGCCATTGAGCGTGCTGAAATGTTTGATCGTCCCTTTGTTTCTTAAGGTCAGCACACCATTACAGTCTTGTTTTCTCGCGATTGGTGTTGAAATCTCTTTAGTGCTATCCACTAGATAAATCACTATCCACTGTTTTGCTAGTGTTTATTCGCTGAATAGTGATTTATCCAGTGGATAGCACTGGTTATCCACCTTTTGAACAACCGCGGCTTGGCAACTTTCATTAACTGTCCAAGTTCGGCGTTGTGATGGGGTAAATTACTTACATCGGTTAGAGTTTCATACTACTAAAACCGTTCTTTATGGCTTTTTCCGTGTCAGGACCTGGTAATTGGAGCGGCGTTTGCCGAACCGGCAGGAAGCAATTTCCGATAGACATCGACACCTCAACAGTCGAATATGACTCCGCTTTGGGCGACTTCACTCTGAGCAACTACGATACAAAACCATCAGGGAATTTTACGATCGCAAACACCAACCACTCTCTTAAAGTTTCTTTCTCGCCGTACTTTTTCAATGTGAGTGGAGGCAGTTTGCCAGGAACTTTCACCACTGTACAGTTTCATCTCCACTGGGAATCAGACAACAGCAAGGGAGCAGAACACGCTGTGAATGGGATGCTGTATGCTGCTGAGGTAACGCGTTTCTGATGGCCTAATTGAGGCCTTGTGAAGACTAGTTGAATGCACGTGTCTTCTTCCAAAACACCTGCACAGGACAAGAATCCACCGTCTGCGTTTTAGCACATGCTTGCATGTAATCATTGCTATTATTCGTAGAGATGATTTTTAGAACGGATGAAATTTAAATATTTGAATTGCGGAATAGACATGAAATAAATGTTAGAAAGATCAACGAAATGAGCAATTTTTAAGTAGTTGCCAGCAAGCCGTTCAAAAATCCAGGTTTTGAACGGAATTCGAACCCACGAGCTTGCGATTTTCGCTGCACCGCTCCACCAACTGAGCTATCAAGGAAGCTGGGAACTAGTCAAGGTCGTTTTGCTCAGAATCATCTTGTTGTGATGTAACGATAATTTTATCAGTAAAGGAATTCCACATTACCATTTTTGAGTTTCAAACTCGGGAAAAATTAAAGATTTCCCTTAAACACCCTAAAACAACGTAATAAGACCCCCCAATTTTACTTGTCGTAAGCGGTAATTTATCATGATGGAATGGTTCTCAAACTCAGCAACCAGGAGGTTTATTGTGCAACTTTACTTTCCAGATTCTTTTTGTCACCGTCAACGTCAAATACCCAGACATAAAAGCCCCTTTTCGTCTAAAATTAAAAAAAAAAAGAAACGAAAATGAGGACCGTGCCCCTTAGTACCTAAAGGTTCAGTATCATTCAAATTACTTTACAGATCCATTTTGTCAGCTTCAACGTCAAATACCCAAGCATAAGCGAAGCCGTGGACCAAAGTGATGGTTTGGCTGTTCTTGGTGTTTTCCTTGAGGTATCAAATTATTATTTTTAATACGACACTCCTGAGTTTTACAGACATGTTTCGGCAGTTGCCTCTGCCATCTTCAGTGTGAAATGAACAATAAATTACAGTGAAATATAAATACTAGAGAAATTACAATAATAATAATAATGACAGTAATTTCACACTGAAGATGGCAGAGGCAACTGCCGAAACATGTCTGTAAAACTCAGGAGTGTAGTGTTGTTCTTAAAATTAGTCTCTTCACTGCTTTTATCTAGACTATTTTTAATACATATTTAATATATAGTTTTTGAACATTTAATATTTAACAGAATCGCACGCCTATGGGAATTCGCGCCGTCTAATTTGCTACCAAGACGGGGGATATTCAATGTGGAATTGCGACTTTAAAACGAGGCTGACCGATATTACACCGTAGCAACGAATGGTCTTAAATAACAACGGAGGAAAAAATTGGAAACTATGTTTTTAAAGCAAATTTTCGTTTCGGCATTGACAACTACAACATTCGCCAAATTCGCTAAATTAAATAAATTCGTCTTTAAAAAAGCTATGCAATTCAAGGACAATTTTACCTCTTGACTCGTGAATTCCATGTTAAGTTTCGCTTGAAAAATCGATATCGCGCTCATCGCGATGTCGGATTTTCGCGTGGAATTCCCGCGTCAGGTGGTGAATTTTCCTATAACATGCATAGAAATTTTTTTTCCATTCTGATTGGCTAAGAGCAATATAGGTACCAGGTAAACGAGATATTTTGTTGAGTATATGTAGAGGATATTACATTATTGTCAACGCTCGCAGTGGAGTTTTTATGCACTGATTGCGGTTGTCCATCAATGTGGGCCGTGCAGTGGCTGAAAATATTTTTTTCCCCTTTCTTTTGGAGCCAGTTTGCCCCAGGTCTTTCATACATTACTATTATTGTTATTATTATTATTATTATTGCCTTTTAAAGATCAGCAATCAGCCGATCGCGTACGCAAAGATATCTTTTCGCTGGAAGCAAAGATCGATGTCAACGTAAAACCCATCTACACTCAATGCGATGCAAATTATGTCGGGTTCACTACCCGACACTTACATCAACGCATAAGTGAACACCGTTATTCAGCCATCGGGAAACACCTTGAAACACAGCATGGCAACAAAAGAACAAAGACTGACCACCTTTTCAAGTAGTTCTGAGGAAATGCAACAGCGAGATTGACTGCTTAGTCTACGAGATGTTGTGATAAAGGAACATCAAGTTTTCTCGCGCAAAAACTGTTTACGTGACACTTTCGTACATTTTTTCTTTTTTCCTTATTGTGTTTCTTACCTTGGGAATTATACCCATAGGACCCGCAAGTATTTTATATATTGTTTCACATTTTATATATTCGTATTACACCTTAAAAGTTTTCACTTTTAACTTGATAATGGCGTAACGTAGCGTCGAAACGTCGTTCGCTTTTAAAATGTCTTTTCAAAATCATAGAGTTTAACTTTTTAATCAATCAGTATTATTATTATTATTATTATTATTATTATTATTATCATCATCATCATTATTAGTATTATTATTAAGCGCATGTCTCACACCCAGGTGGCCATATTCTCAAAAGCATCAAGCTATCTTCTCTAGCCTTAGGTGTTTAGGGTGCTTCTTAAGCTTTCTTAGGATCTTAGTTGTTTCCAACAAACATGCTTTGTGGAATAATGCAATGATTCCAGGTGTCCCCTTCTTGCTGATCCACGTCCTTAGGTGTTTACTCACAGTCCCAAGGGCTCCAATTGCAATGGGGATGACAGATACTTTTTTGCATTTCCACTTTTCATTCCTGGTAGTGGTCGATTCTCCCTTTCGTTTTCTGCTACCCGTGTATCAAAAGGGCAATCTACATCAACAATGAAGTAGTACTCCATTCCCTCCTTTTCCTGTCCTAAGGTGTTTACTCGCAGTCCCAAGAGCTCGAATTACAACAGGAATGATAGATATTCTTCTACAGTTCCCGATCTTTTGCTTTTCTACTTTTAAGTCCTGATAGTGGTCGATTTTCTCCTTTCTTTTTCTGCTACCCTTGTCTTAATACCCGTGTATTATTATTATTATTATTATTATTATTATTATTATTATTACTACTACTACTACTACTACTACTACTACTACTACTACCACTACTACTACTACTACTACTACTACTACTACTACTACTACTACTACTACTATTATATTGCATGAATACATACTTGTTATTTGAATAACTATATTTTTTTATTAAAAACTGAACTACGGATGTCAGATTTCAAGAATTTTTCATTGGCTTGCCGGACACAGGCTATCAGTTCATATACCTGCTGTACCAAATATGGTCAAGGAACGCGTCAGCAATAAAGCAAGCTGAAAACATTTTGGCAGATCTGAGAAAAAATGGCCGCTAAAAGTCGTTTTGGACCAGAATTGACCGAGGCAGATAAATAAAATCAACGTGGAAGAGTTGTTGATCCTGGAGTTTTTAATAAAACAATTATTCTATTCGGGCCTGATGGATATAAAATGATTATCTATCACTTCATATCCAGAGCGTCCTCGTAGAATAATTGTTAAATATATTCTAGCGATGTTGTTTTTGTTGTTGTTGATGTTATTATTATTATTATTATTATTATTATTTTCGTAGCATAAGACTAAAATGGTAGGCATGGCCATGCGTCTGTAACTATAGAGTTGAAGTGATGATGCTCGCATTAATAAATTAGACTTTTAAAAAAATTTTTAAGATAAAAATTTGATTCAAATCCCACTGAAGTCTAACGTTTCTTAAGTTTCTCTCGTCACCCAATAACTAATAGAAAGTGTCTCATTTTATAGGTTGGTGCTGATAATTCTGCGTATGAAGGCCTTTTGGGTGACATTTCAGATTTAAATGAAGGAGGTAACAGTCTTGTGGAGCATTTCTTACATTGTACCAGGCGCGGATCCAGGGGAGGTGAAATGGGTGAATTTTCACCGCCCTTTTTCTGAGCCCCCCTTCTTTCTTTTTTTTTTTTTTTTCTTATCCCTCAAACACCTCAACCAGGCTTTGGTTCTATTACATTATTACAAAAAATTCACCCCCCATTTAAAAATCCTGGATCCGCGCCTGTGTACTGCGCATGTACAGCACCAGAAGTCCATAACTCACTCAAATAATAATAATAATAATAATAATAATAATAATAATAATAATAATAATAATAATAATAATAATATTTAAGAAGCGCTACGTCCCAAATAGCAACAGTTGACTAGAAGATCTCAAAGTTCTGCAAGTTGTACAAGGCTTAACAAGGTCAGAGATAGGTAGGTGCAGTACCATGAAGAGCTTTAAATGTGATAACAGCCATTTTAAAAGTGATCTAATGTTTAATGGGGAGCCATGCAATGAAGCTAATTAGCAAAGGTTTAGCGTGGATTTGAATGCCGTTTCTAATTCCACTCTGCATGACTACAGCACGAACTTGTCTTCTTTCATTCAAAATCCAAAAATCCAACTCCACTACATCTCGTAAATGACCATCTGGTAGCCATTCCCTGCCCCATTTTAATTGGGATTCTAAACTGCACTCTAGGATTGGAAGGCATGGGAGCTTAAAACGCATTTGCCATATATTTCTTAGAATGTCTTTTTTTAACAGCCATCAGTTCAGGTCATTTCGCTAACTGGCTATTTTTTTTTTTTACATTTCCGTTTGTTTCTCTTTTCAGGCGCGAAAAAGGAAATCACATCGTTCATGCTTAAACCACTTCTTGCCGCCAACATATCAAATTACTATCGGTACGCTGGCTCTCTTACCACTCCAACATGCGATGAAGCAGTTACATGGACAGTCTTCAACGATACTGTAAAAATACCCCAGGGATTGGTAAGATTTTGATGTTGATTCATTTCCTCAGAGATGCCCCCTTTCGCGCTGCATCTGGCGAGAATGACAAGCACTGAATGATACGAGCTTATGATCAAACGTCTTCACTCTTAGTGATCGATTTTTCAATGCGTGTATCTCAAGAACAGATTTCTGCCAAGGATTGTGATTCTTAGCCAGTCGACGCACAATGTCTACGCAAACTTTATATATGGTGTGTGGGGGTGTATGGGGTGTAGGGATGGCGCAGTGGTGAGAGCACTCGCCTCC
>NC_090886.1:45553213-45555713 GCF_036669925.1 Montipora capricornis
CACTTAGTGTGTATATACTAAAACAATTATTCTTTTCAATCTCAGTGAATAGTTATTAGTATTTTACTTTCTATGCCAATTGTTCGATCGAAGACGTTAGGTGATAGAGCTTTTATGGTAGCAGCGCCAAGGCTCTGGAACTCTCTTCAAAAAAACTTCGTGGGATTACTAATGTAAACAGTTTTAAGGCTCGTATTAAGACTTATCTTTTTAGGACTTTATAGTGGTAAACAATTTTATATTCAATTCTTACTTGCATGCATATATATTATTTAGTTTTTATATGCATTATCTTTTGTTAAATTCTTGTAAAGTAATGCAGTTGTAATGCGCAGCTGATCATTCGCATGTTAAGCTGCGCACAATAAGTTCTCAAATTATTATTATTATTATTATTATTATTACTATTCACCTCGATTTCAAAGAATAATTGTTAAATATCACTAGTATCAAAGGTTGACAAATAAACAACAAAGTTCTGAATAGTTATCGGTTTTTCACGCTTTGATTTGTGAAACCTGGAAATCATGGGAAAGTGGCATTTCCGAGGCCCTAAAAATAAACCTTTTCTGGGGAACATGCCCCCAGACCCCACTAGAGGCTCGAGATTTCGGCGCTCATTTCAGTACGCCTTCTTGTGTACCTAAAGGGAGAACGCAACGCCCCTGGATGGCCTCGATCGTTTGCAACCACCGAGACGTTAATAAATAACTACGATGATCATCTTAACCTGGGTTCTTATTTAATCGCACAATAGTCTGGTTTGAGCAAAGCCCGCGGTCGAGGCAATTCACCCTTTTCACACGCGTTCGAGAAAAGAACAAAGCTCGCGCCTTTTTATCGTTGCCTTTTTCCACTGAAAACAGAAAAGATACAAAGTAGTACTTTTTGGGTTCTTTCGTTTCTTTAAGCAACGTACGTGGTGAGAGAGTTGATATCTTTCACCTCAGGAGCATCAATCACTCAAGCTTGAACGGGACGCTGCCTCCTCCTCGGGCTTTTCTGTGAAGCGAGCGGAAACTGTTAGACAGTGTGGAGCACGAGCATGGGGAACTGGTGGCAAGTGCGAAACGTGAGCGCGGGCAGTGATGGGAAGGAGGTAAATTGCCTCTCCATCATTCCCTGGGAAACCGCTTTTCCTTTCACGCGCGGGCATATCCCTAGTTACAAGCCTGTCAAATCCATATGGTTTAAAATCGTTGCATCAAAATCGGTACAATGGGGGCCTTGGAGCGAGAAATGTCGTGTGAAATATCTACATACTGTAGTATAAAACGCTCTCCTCCTCTGAGTCAGGGAAGAATTCGATTTTGTCTACATCTTCTGATTCATCCTTGAGGTAGTTCGTGTAGGGCACCGATGTTTATTTCACTGTCCTTGCTACCAGAAATGGACAGTGCAATACCACATTTCACAAATGAACGAACGACTGAATTCCCTCTCGTTTGATTTTTTTTACTATTATGTAGTTTATTTTTCATTTCAGAAAAAAAAGAGCTTTGGGTAGCTTTGTTTCATGGTTTTTGTTCCCCAAAAATAGTAAAAGGTTGCTAATCCGAAAGTAACGAGGGTCACTACTATCGGAACTTCACGGTACTTTGCCATTGCCAAGATAGCTCAGTTGGGAGATCGTCAAACTGAAGATCTGTAGGTCCCTGATTCAAAAGCGTACAATTCAAACGAACTCTGAATAACCCCGGGTCTCGGCAGGTCGATTTTAACTTTTCTTTGAAAGAGGAAGAGTTTCTTTTCTTTTAAAGCCCCGTCCACACGAGCAATTTTATGTGGCGAAAACATTTGATCGTGTAAGCAATTGTTAACAATTCGCAGTAGGTAGGTCAGCAATGCCTTTGGACAGCAGAGATAAAGCAAAAACAAGGCGAGGTTGCTTGGTCGTTCTCCATTGGCGCTAACAAAGCACATTTTATGTCACATAAGAGCTAACACGCCAGCCTTTCAGAAAATACATTTGTCACATAAAAATTGGACAAATTTCCTCGTCTACAAGAGCAAATAAATATTGTCACATAAAAATTGCTCAATTTCCCAGCTAGCAGAGGTCCCTTTTCTCTCTTCCCTCTACCGTGAAGTCTTTTGCTATAAAAGAGATGAAAGAAGGAAAAGCGACTGGACAAGGTGAAATGGTAATAGAAATGGTAAAGCACATGGCAGAAATAGGCAAACATAAGCACCTGAAGTTACTGAAGAAGATTTACAAAGAGATATTTATTTCGGCTACATCGACTACGAGAAAGCATTTGACAAAGTACAACACCACAACCTTATTGAACTACTCGCGAAACATCACATTGGCAAGTGCAATTTATAACTAACATAGAATCTGTACTGGAAGCAGAAAGTTGCAACGAGATTGGAAATTGACTCGTCAGAGTGGACGACGATTAGAAGGTGTCAGACAAGGATGTGTGCTTTCGCCACGCTTATTCAACTTCTACACCGAAATGATCATGCGTGAAGGAGACACGGAGAAACTGGGTGT
>NC_090886.1:45560713-45563213 GCF_036669925.1 Montipora capricornis
TGTTCTACTCATCGTAAACATGTATATATAGCTAACTAATAAGTCTGTTCTTCATTAAATCTGCCTGATGAGTGCATATGCACGAAACTCAGAGTTGCAGGAAATCTTGTGTATTTTCATTTATTCATTTAATTCTATAATAACAATAATAATAATAATAATAATAATAATAATAATAATAATAATAATAATAATTATTATTATTATTATTATTATTATTATTATTATTATTAAAGAATAACCAGAGTCAGTTGTAAAAGGAGTTCGGAGGCAATGCTGTTCTGGAGGGGTAATTGGTCAAGAGACGAGAGGTATAAGGAGGATGTTAGTTGGTTGGATGAGAAAAGGGACAGGATGGGTAATGTGGAGACGCAAGAAAAAGTGAAGATTTGTGTTGAGGATGTGGAAAATGAAATTCCGACCATTGTGAATTGGAAGGCTCTGGTTTTGGATTGAAGTGATCACAAACTGAGGGATGCATCTATAGATGAGGGAGAGGTTGACAATGTTTGGGGCATTCCACAAGAAGTGAGGTTGTACATGAAGAGGGAAGATGGTAGGAGGGGATTGATCAATTTGCATAATTGTGTGAAGGAGCAGGAACTTGGTTGATTTTTCCTCGCAGGATGTCAACAGTTGCACACTTGTTCAGCCCCCAAATAATGTCTTGGTTGTTAGTAAGGCTTTTTGCGCAAACTTATAATATCCTTTTAAATCATCTACATATAGTAGATGCGTTATTATTATTATTATTATTATTATTATTATTATTACTATTATTATTATTATTATTATTATCATTATCATTATCATTATTATCATCATCATTATCATCTGTTGCTGGTGACTGGACTCCTGTCTGATTGAGATGATAACAGATGTAAATTAAAACTGAATTGCAAACAATACTTATTTATAAATAGTCAAATATTAACATAGTTACATACCATTGTGTTAACTTAATTAAGAAACAAGATAAGAAACTGGGGGAGTACACTGCAGGTAGCAGGTCATTGTTTCACCATAGCTGAAACAACCCAAACCGTTACCAATGCTAACATTAGGGTTAGATAATGTTTAAGCCTAAAGTTAAAATTTTTGTAAAGGTTTGGGTTGTTTCAGTTGTGGTAAAACAATGACCTGCAACCCTGTCCTGAAACGTGCACTTTATACCCTTCGATAAGAAACTAGGGAATGGAAGAAATGAGTCAGAGATATTCAGCAATTATTGGTTTTGCAAAAGAAATGTTTCATAGTTTCTTTTAAAGGCAAAAGATTTATTACTACACTCACTCTGGATTCTAAAATTTACAGCTATATAACTAGATTTGCCTCTAACCAGGCCACGGATCAAGGGCACCCAACAAGCAAATTAAGCCAAAAGCCTTTGAGAGACATTTCTACACTCCTTTTAGTGTATAAAGACTGTCGAAAGAGATTTTTTTTATTACCTAAAAAAATTCGATCTGTTCGGATATGAAGTGTCTGAAAATTTTAGCGAATTATATCTTCATTTCAGAAATTGCTAGCTGAACGTTACCTGCGACCTTTTTGAGTGCCAACAATTGCAAAATATCCCTTTTGAAAATGTAGGGGACTACTTTTCCTTTGTTGCGAATCTTTTAGGTGATGTTTTAATAAAGATATTTGTAGCTGTTTAGCAACGTAAAACTGAAATTCTTAGAACACGTATTTCACTAAAGATAATTGTTGGGTGCCCCTGAAGGATAAAGAGCAATTACAATGCTTCCACCCTTACTTTTACTCTATCGAAAATAAGGGAAATTAACCCTCCAGAATATAAAACATTCAATTCTTTAAACAATAAAAGCTGACATAGCATTTACAATTATTACTATTTTTGTGGTTATCTTGATTATGGTTTTAATTGTTTCATTCCATATCTTATTTTATCATTTAAAATTTAGTGTAAGCCCTTAGAAGTATCCTAGCCTTATGCGGGCTTTCTTATTAATTTATTTTATGTTGTTCATCATTTTTCTTCCTATCTCCTCCATCTGCAAAATGTCTGTGCCAAAAACGTAACGTGGCATCGTAACATGACCAAATCGAAACCCTTAGCTCCTTTGGTCATAGTCTCCTTCGCAGCCGTTATTAGGGTCGTCACGCAATGCTCCTCCCCACTTAGGGTCATCACACAACGCTCCTCCCCGCTTGTTGGGAGGAGCGTTGCGTGACGACCCCTAATAGCGGCTGCTAAGGTGACTACTTTGGTCACTGAGCATATTTTAAAAAAATTTCCGTTGTATGCATTTTATCTTGTTGTAAAGTCGTGTAAAGGAATCCTTGTTGTTTATGGTATACCTAATTCCTATATAAATAGTGCAAAGTAGTCGAAATCAAATATAAACAAACGTTATTGA
Organism: Montipora capricornis; assembly: GCF_036669925.1. Lineage (NCBI taxonomy): Eukaryota > Metazoa > Cnidaria > Anthozoa > Scleractinia > Acroporidae > Montipora > Montipora capricornis. Next base: position 45,563,098 of record NC_090886.1, read on the forward strand.
AACGAGGACAGTAAAAATGTGGTTACTGACTGTGACAGTGAGATCATTGGTGTGACATGCAGTTGACAAAATAAACCCTTACAACCCATATATGCATCTAACTACAGTAAGATCCT
>NC_090886.1:45573213-45575713 GCF_036669925.1 Montipora capricornis
AAAATACTATACACATCTGGCATGCAAATGTTTTAGAAGCAATTGATTGACCTAAATTTGAGTGCTTTTTGCGAGGGAACAGATGGGAAAACTTGAAACCACTAATGTCTGAGAAGTGAACAAAGTTTAAAATTTATAACTGCAAACCTTTGTCATAAGAGCCGCCAGTTTGGTTTGTTTTGAGCGCAGCGATTGCTTCTTTGATTTCAGTGAGTTGCTGCTCGATCTTCTTACAGCAGTGTGGTCCGGCGTAAAAGTTGTTATTACACGTTACACTGGGGTTTACTCATCCCAGGGTTTTTTGTTGTTGCACACAGACGTTTTGGCAGTTGTCCCAACAAGAATCCCAGTAAAAAGCAGAGCTAGCTGGAATGCCCATTATGCACTGATGCTTTCAGGAAACTCTTCTATGAAATGGAAGCAAAAATGCAAGTATAAATGATTTCTAAGACTTGTGCTCCAGTTTATTTAGTCTTTCCAAACTAGATTTTTCTTGTCTCCTGCGCTCTATTTTGGGAATGCTGAATCATCGATTCCTAACAATAGGCGCCTTGCACTAAGTAAGTCGCGTGATCTTTTCCGCCATGCGCAGGGGCAAACAAATCGGTTTGCTACTCAGTGACAATGGCTGCTCGTGGGATTCTTACAGCAGTTTGTGGTCGGAAAAAAAAAGATCCTTATCTACTCCTCAAATTTGAATTATTATACCGAAAGTTTACTGTGTTGATCATGCGATTCTTTTGCATTTTTCACTTCTAACGCGCTAGGCGAAAGTTTATTTCAGCTTATTCATGAATTGATCGATTCCGTGATTCATCCGGATAAGCAGACTCATTCATTCGATTTTTGCAAGATTTCCTTTGCCAGGGCGAGGTCTTCCAGTTTTAGGCGATAAGTTAAAATAGCTGAGAATTGAGTCTAGTTGTATGTGTACAAAATGCGAAAAAAAAATCGAAGATTGTGGCTATTTAGCTTGGTTTGATTCGAATTTGATTTTCCAGTGATCCAAGCGTGGACCTCTCACGTTTGCCGAAGTTGACCTTTACAGACGTAGAGAAATATGCCGCACACGAGGCAGTAGACAACTTTCCTTTGACAAGAAGACACTTTCTCAATATTTTATGAGAAGATTTATCCAGTGAAAGAACAGGGGGCACTTTAGGAGTAATTTCGGTAAATATCTGTTTCGGAAGAAGGTGGGTTAGCATTTTCGAAAATTCGAACTCAGACTTTTTCGAGGCGCACTAAGATTTTGGACACTTTTCTCAAACAGACTTCCTATTTTCCTTTTCGGAAAAGTAGTGAAGAGTGTGAAGAGTGCGTAGAAATTTCGAAACCACATTGAAGAACGCTAGTGAGTTGAGCAGAGTCAACTGTGACATTGGAATAAAATTTGAAGATTTATCATAACTTCTTCTATCATTTTGGCCAGAGTTTGTTTGAGAATCGTATCTTAAGCGCAACCGTCCCTTAAAATTTTCGGGGAAAAAGAACGACGTGCAAAAAGTAATGTTATTTTTTTTTTTTAATAAGTCCGTCACGGATGCTAGAACTTTTCGGAAGAAGTAATGACTACTTTGACAGACCTGACCGAAATTCCCCTAGAACATCCGACCAGATAATATTTTTGAAGGACAGCTTCAGAGTCACTAAAACGAGCTTTTAAAAGCATTGTGGAAACCATTTTATCTAATTCCGACAAGTTTTAAGACAACCGGCCGTTGGTGCCACGAAGAGAAAACCTCGTACGGAATGATGGAATATCATTGTCGAGCGGCGCGTTATTCTCATCTTTGATTGATGGGTACCGTGCTTCAGAATAAGCATGTTTATCAGAGATCATTAACAAAAAATTTAGACAGAAGAAAGCCTTTATTTTAGCACGATGATGGAAAAAAGCGAGCTCAGATTTGCTGTTGACTAAAATTAAAAAAAAAAACATATTGATTCAGGTTTTATATGCAGCCATAGAGCTATGGACCAATTTATAAAACAAAAACGAGGCCGCGGCCCAAGTAGAATGACTTTTTTCTTTGACAAGGAGGAGCCTGACATGTTTGCCATTGAAGCTTGCCTTCATTTGCTATTTTTGGAGAGCTTTGCTGGCCTCGGGAAATAGTCGAACAGTTGACAAAATAATTAACATTTTTAACCAGAGTGAAGCCGTGTGAAGAAATGTTCAGGTCAGATATTTATCTTCGTTGTCGATCTTCTTTTGTGAAGCATATGTGTATAGTAAGCTTGGATGTGTTGTTTGTGTATTTCACCGAGCCCTAGTCCATGGACTTCTCGATAGACCAGGTGTATGGATTACTAAATTTGGACTTATAATGGACTGCCTAAGTGGTCGAGAAGAAAGATCGCTCATACGATACTAAACACAAAAAGCACACACATCTAACGTCAAGCACAAATTTGCATACGCTAAAGAGCTGAAAGAAGCATTTTTGGTTTTAGCTAAAGTTTTGCCAGTTATCTGCAGATACCAAGCAACTTCTTA
>NC_090886.1:45580713-45585713 GCF_036669925.1 Montipora capricornis
GAACGATAAAAAAGTTGAAGCTATCAAACGGCTGGGAAAGCTGATACGAGCAAGCCGGAAACCTCGGCCACCTGGCGAATGGTAGCCATCTTTGATTGATATAACTGAGAACACTTTGAAAAAAATTTCGCAATCTTTTCTTCGGGAAGAGATCTACTCATAGTCGAAGAATCAAGGATGAATCCTAAGTACGTCAATCGTGTCACAGGATCAACCTGAGACTTTTTGCAATTCGTTTTGAAACCAAGGTCGCCAAGAAGTCTTATTACCTTATGTACATTGGCCAAACATTCTGCCTTAGACGCAGCAATAATTAAGGTATCGTCTATGTAATAGCAAACCTTCATGCCGTTAGACCTTAACAAAGAATATAGAGGTTTCAGGACTTTGGTAAACGTGCGTGGCGCTAAACTATACCCAAATGGAAGACAAACAAACTCGAAGAGTTGTTCTTTCCAGATAAACCGTAGAAATTTTCGATACGATTCATGAATTGGGATACTGAAATAAGCATCTGATAAATCTACAGAGGTTAAATAATCGTTGCTGTTGATTAAGTCACGAGCAACATTGATAGTTTCCATTTTAAAGTGTCTTTTAACGACAAACTAGTTCAATGGCTTGAGATTGATAACTGATCCAATTGGGATTAATTTAGAGATATTAGGGAAGTGAAGTGGGGCAATTGCAAACTTAAGCCGCAAGTGTTGTAGTCAACCAGTTACCAATGGCGAGCAAATATCAGGAGTATAAGTTCCTTTCAACAAGACATTTGCAAATTTTAGTGTCATCTAAAGTAAATGGGTAGCTTAATATCTTGCAATATTCTCTTTTTTGAAATTGTTGCTGCTTTGGGTTTTTCTGTGAAAAGGTCTTTGTGAGAGCAAAAAGGCAATGAATTGTTGAGAGAAGGCAATTTACTTTTCTTTCTTGAAAAATAAAAGGGTAAAAACTACCATGCAGACAAGGAAAGAAGAAGAACATTTATCATTGGTCATCATTAGCGAACCTTATTGAAGCATTCCCAGCTTACTGGTTCTGTGAAACTAAGCAAGTATTGATATATCTAAATCTACCGGATGATAACATGCGCGGTATGCTACTAATATGTAATCGCGAGAATTTTTTTGTTGTGAAACCTATCGAGTGTTTTACACGGTTGTGCGAGTTAAGCAGTTCGATTCATTGATGACCAATAAGATCCATCCCCTGTTTAGCAATTGATATATATAGTAACGGGCATGTCACGGATACAAATGACACAGAGGCTTAAAAGTTCTGTGGTCGTATTTTCATCTCAGACCGCTTGACAGAGTAGTTACTATTTTTCCAATGATACCAGGTCATTCCACTTGCAATCGGTCTTGCCATTAAGATACAGACCATTCAGGTTGGCGTAGTGACATTTCTCGAACCACCAGCCACTTTTGTAGCCTGACGCACAGTTGCCAGCTAAATAGTCATCATTATCGCGATCCTTGGTGCTAAACGCATGGCCGCGGTGAACGCCAAGGGAATCACCTGCAGTGCCTGAATGAAAAGAAAAAAAAAAAAAGAAAAAACAATTAAGCAATCAAAATAAGAAGCAGTTTTAAAAACTTGTTTAAAAATGCTAAAAATTCTTAAGACGCACTTGAGATTGTTTGTTGTCTCTACTTGCCACCGACATGAAATCGATGTAACGTGTTTATCACCACGTGAGTGAAATGATTACCAGGTTTTTTCAGTTTCTTGCTCTGTTCTTTTTTTTTTAGCTAACTCACTGGCTTACATATACAACTTATTCTGTCAGTCAAAGCGAGATAAAATTCTTTGACATCACAGTAGAACTGAGTTCTATCAGTTAGAGACAGACTGCACACCTAGTTGAAATGAGAAAGTGTGTCTATCTTAATTAACAAAGGGTTGTTTATTAAATCACCAGAGTTTGCAAACCTGAATATTTCCCCCCCAACTCAGCTGGTATTTTGCTCGCTCACTTGCCACTGTAACTGAACTGTACTCGGCAAATGCTGTATTTCCATGAATGTCTTCCAAGTCCACGCGAAGCTTGTTGCTGCTGCTTACAGTCAGGCGGTGAATCTTGTCCAGTCCAAGCCAAAACTCTCCGTTTAGATTACCAAAGCCTCGTTTGTAGGGCGTCCCACGCGCGGAAGAAATCTACGGAGCCGTCTTGTCTTTTTTGAAAGACCGTCCATCCTCCGCCGGCAGTTTTGTGATCACAGTACACTTCAAATTCTCCCAGACCATCGGGATCGATTTTTGTACACACCACTTATCTTTTCGCCAGAATTGTAAACATCGGCGCAGTTCTTGTTGACTAAAAATTACATAAGCGGGATGAATTCCTGTTAGATATGTTTTGGTTTCATCGTTATCTCTATCCTCTAAAAAGTTGAATAGACATCACACAGGGAAATACTATACGGAGCTAGCGAATATTTCAAAAGCAATTGATCGTAATTTGATTGATTTTTGCGACGGAACAGATGTGAAAATTCTAACCCGACTGGTGTCTTCGAAGTAAATGTATCTAAAATGTATAACTGCAGACCTTTGTCTTGAGAGCCGCCAGATTCGTTTGCTTTCAGCGCAGTTATTGCTTCTTTGATCTCAGTGTGAGTTGCTGCTCGATCTTCTTACAGCAGTGTGGTCCGGCGTAAAAGTTGTTATTCACGTTGCACTGGGGTTTACTAATACCAGGGCTTTTTGTTGTTTGCACAGAAGTTTTGGCAAATGTCCCAACGAAAATCCCCAGTAAAAAGCAGAGCTAGCTGGAATGCCATTGTGCACTGGTTCTTTCAGGAAAACTCTTCTGTGAAGTGGAAGCAAAAACTGCGGGTATAAAATGATTTCTAAGACTTGAGGTTCAGTTCATTTAGTCTTTCCAAACCAGATTTTTCTTGTCTCCTGCGCTCTATTTTGGGAATGCTGAATTCATCGATTCCTACCAATCAAATAACAACACATTGTAGTGACTCACAGACGAGGCAGTTGACAACTTTCTGCTGACAATAGGAGAGTTCATCAAAATTTTATGAGATTTTTCTAGCAAAAGAACATGGGCACCCAACGAGTAATTATTATTTCGGTAATTGTCTGTTCGGAAGGATGGTGGGTTAACATTTTCAAATATTCGAACTTAAACTTTCGAGGTGTAGTAAGATTTTTTCGACATTTCTTCTGAACAGAGATTTAGCTATTTCAGAAAAGTAATGAAGTGTGAAGAGTGCGAAGAGATGCGTAGAAATTTCGAAACCACATTGAAGAACGTTTAAATTTTGCTAAGCTGAGTAAGAGTGAACTGTGACGCTGGAAGAAAATTTGAAGATTTATAACTTCTATCATTTTGGCCGTAGTTTTTTTGAGAATCATATTAAGGGCAAACGTTCCCTAAAATTTGCGGGAAAAAACGACGACTACTTAATGTAAAGTTTTTGAGTGTTGCTCGGAAGGACAATTGTTTGTATTTTAAATTACCGTACATCGGTCCCTTTCCATCATAACAAAACGCAGAATTAAGAAATTAGTCAACACATTTTGCAGCGACCTGGAAATTAAGTTGGTGTTCACCCCGTTTAAAATTAGGAGTTGGTTTGGGGCGAAGGATCCTATCCCTGCGGGTTTACGATCGCGCGTCATTTACAAGTTTTCATGTGCAGGCTGTAATGCCTGTTATATTGGTGAAACCAATAGACACTTCGCCACTCGCATCCGTGAACATCTCGCCTCCGACAAACATTCCCACATATTTAAGCACTTGAGAGGTTCTGAAAATTGTCGCTCCCGGTGTTCAGAAGACTGTTTTAAAATCCTCGACTCTGCTTCCACACGTTTCCAATTGAAAATCAAAGAAGCCATGCATATCCTTTGGGAGCAGCCATCTTTAAATTCCCAAGTCAAACATCTTAATTTATCCCTTTCATACTAATTAGTTTCTTTTCTTAGCTTTAACAGTTTGGTTTTTTCTGTTTTGTTTCGTGGTTGGGTGTTTTTATTCTGTTCTCGCCTTCATCCTTAATTATTCATGTTATATCTCACTTTGTTACACTATTTATTGCTCAACTTTAGTTTATTTCTCATTTGTCAACTGACGATGGATGATGTTTCATCCGAAACATGTATTGATTTTTTTTGAATTTCAAAAACATCGTATGGATCATCAAAGCGATATTATTATTATTATTATTATCATTATCATTATCATTATTATCATCATCATTATCATCTGTTGCTGGTGACTGGACTCCTGTCTGATTGAGATGATAACAGATGTAAATTAAAACTGAATTTCAAACAATACTTATTTATAAATAGTCAAATATTAACATAGTTACATACCATTGTGTTAACTTAATTAAGAAACAAGATAAAAAACTGGGGGAGTACACTGCAGGTAGCAGGTCATTGTTTCACCATAGCTGAAACAACCCAAACCGTTACTACTGCTAACATTAGGGTTAGATAATGTTTAAGCCTAAAGTTAAAATTTTTGTAAAGGTTTGGGTTGTTTCAGTTGTGGTAAACCAATGACCTGCAAGCCTGTCCTGAAACGTGCACTTTATACCCTTCGATAAGAAACTAGGGAATGGAAGAAATGAGTCAGAGATATTCAGCCATTATTGGTTTTGCAAAAGAAATGTTTCATAGTTTCTTTTAAAGGCAAAAGATTTATTACTACACTCACTCTGGATTCTAAAATTTACAGCTATATAACTAGATTTGCCTCTAACCAGGCCACGGATCAATGGCACCCAACAAGCAAATTAAGCCAAAAGCCTTTGAGAGACATTTCTACACTCCTTTTAGTGTATAAAGACTGTCGAAAGAGATTTTTTTATTACCTAAAAAATTCGATCTGTTCGGATATGAAGTGTCTGAAAAATTTAGCGAATTATATCTTCATTTCAGAAATTGCTAGCTGAACGTTACCTGCGACCTTTTTGAGTGCCAACAATTGCAAAATATCCCTTTTGAAAATGTAGGGGACTACTTTTCCT
>NC_090886.1:45598213-45605713 GCF_036669925.1 Montipora capricornis
CTTTAATGAGCCAACCACTACCCTTGCCTAGGCAATAACTTTATTTGAAAAGTCAAAATTAAGGATTTCAAGGCAGACTTAAAAGGTAGAACTACCATGAGCGGCGAAATGGCATCTTTTCGCCTTGATTATTGCTAGACCAACGTAAAGGGCGGTTTTGTTCATGTCTTTGTTCCAGACCAAATCAGTGTGTCGAATATATATCTTCGACCCATTGTTAGCATTCCAAATATTTAACTGAACAATGAAGCGCAAGTCAAAACAAGGTTAATTAAGAAATAAGCACGTTTTTAGTTGCTGGCCATATCTTAAAAAATTAATAGTATAGGTGTATTCCACTTTATTACATAAACACCAATTAAATACCAAGTGACCTTTCGGGCGAAAACATGATATCTTCACACGTGAAGATAATATCTTCACAAGTGAAAAGATTACTGTTGCTATGGTTACATATAAAAATCGCGCCTTTCTATGCCTTTCGTGAAATGATTTAGTCTTTCATTGGTGTTTATATACTAAATACAATATTACATGACCGCTTGGAGATACGAAATTTCTCTTCCCGTGTTGAAAAATATTTTTCAACGCTCCAAGAGAAATTTCATATCTCCGCATCCTGTATGTCTCGCCTAGTTCGTTATGGTCACAGTTTGCTACTTCGCAAAAAACACGAAAAGTAGCCGTACTTAAACTACAGGACAGAAAAATGTGCGAGAAGCGCTCTAGAAATCACATGCCATTGTTAAGTGAAAAACAGACATTCACAAACTTATAAAGGAAATTTTTAAATGGTGAACAAAGAAGGCCTCAGTCTCGTAGATACGAGAAAGGTCAGTAATCTATACACTTGATCATCCGAAGTAGTTTCCCTTTCCCTTGTTAAGATAATGGCTATTTGTAGCACATTAGTGTAAGAAACAAAATAACGAAGCATATGTTTGTTTGTATATAAAACTATCATAATTGCTTTGTTGAAGACTTCCCAACGTTATAAAGTATACAGTTGGCTCATCTCTTGCGCAAATATTCGATGAATTGACCATATTGGCTTCGGCAAGTAGTTGGATAACCTAGTGGATTTCAAGACCATAAAAGTCATGAAACATGTATTCAGATTCTATTAATGTTTTGCACCGTAATATCCGACAGCTTATTCCCGTCAAGTTTTCTTTTGTTTCAACGCGAAATCAAGAATATTGGTTGTCGACGGATGCCGATATGAACGTCACTAAACTTAACATTTCCCTGGCGATTAATAAGGAACATTCAGGAGCACCCAACGGACCGTTTCGTTAAATTATCTGTTCGAAAGGCCTTTAATCACCTAGGATTTTGTTTTGGGAATTTTCACATCGAACTTTCGTGATCTGAAAAAGTTAATACTTGCTTCTTTCGAGATTGATAAAAATGTCCCGGGAGTTAAAGGAGAAAGGCCAGCTATGAGTTTCGAAAAGGATGCAATATCTTAGATTTTCGTGAAGTAGACAAAAATGCCCTAGTAAATTCGAAAAGCTTCAAGTTCCCCTAGAATAACCGGACAGACAAAAATTTTATAGCGCAGCCTACAATGACCCTACAAAACTTTAAAAGCACTCTGAAGAGCTTACTTGGAACAGTGTTTAAAAGCACTTCAGAGAAAATCGTCGCTGCATGGGTGTCCTTGAACATGATAAATAGCTTTGAAGTTACCACAAAAACATACATATTTGACTTTCGCCACAAAGGAATTTTTGGTCACTTAAATTCAACAGCATTGTCCGTGATTCTACACCGCGGTCTTTAAGGTTCTCGACCAAACTATCTAAAACAAATAACACTGTCTGTAGGCGGCAAACTCAACAACGGTCAATCCAATTCCGCAGTTTTGAATTCGTTTATTACAATATCACGGTGGAGAGTACTGTATAAATAACGAAGAAGCGTTTAAAAGACGAGCGAAACGAAGAAAATTGTTGAAAACTTCGAAAACGATGAAAAACGACGAAAACGATTCAACTGGAAAATAAGAGGTTTAATAAGCACGTTTTACATGGCGAAATAAATTAACAATCTACAACGAAAGAAAATACAAATACTTGTACAGTGTACTTACAAATTGCTCTTACAAATAGTTGCAAATACTTACAAACTATGGAACGCCTTGCAAGATAACAATCAATAAAGGAAAAAAAATCAAATGCGCCGAGCGCAGCGTGTAGCAACCAAACTGAGGTCAGAGTGGAAAACTTTGCAAACGCCAAACTGAAATCGGTTAGACAGGGCTATTCGCAGAAAAAAATGCACGAAATCGCATATGACATAGTTAGCAAACGCTAATTGAAAAGACTGAGTGTACACCTAAAAGACGCTAATTAGGCGCTTTACTGCGCCTTTCAATAACATGCGGACTCCTAAATTCAAAGGTCAACAGACAAATGCGTTTTTCGCTACCGTCAATCAAATGCCCGGCGTCTTCCTCCAAGCTTCCGACTATTGTCGAGCGTACAGTAATCAAATCAAATCGTTGAGCACTATTCAGACAAAATAGTCGGAGGCTGGGAAGAGCCGCCGAGCATTTGATTGACGGTAGCGAAAAACGCATTTGTCGATTGAGCTTTGAATTTTAGAGTCCGCATGTTATTGAAAGGCGCAGTAAGGGAAAAAACGCAACGCTAAAATTCCGCGGTGTAGCATTTCTATTGCAGTTGCATAAACACAAATTAACTCTTGGGAATGACCGATCGTTAGTCTACCATACACTGTTCACGGAATCAAGAGCAACTATAACGCTAATTTTGAGTGCACTCAAGAGAAGTAGCGGGTTTTCTGCTGTTATACTAAGCAGCGTCATTTTTTAATGATCACTGGAGTCTTGATCATTAGAGCGAATCAAACAGGTCCGGATTTTTCTTAAACTGGTCAAATATTTGCAGAAGGGTGTAAATCAATTTTATTAGAATATCAATAAACGTGTTATCGTAAAGGCAATTTTTTAAAATTTACAAAATAAGCTGATAGGGGTCCATAAGGCTATGTTGTTAGTTTATTTCCGCCTCACTTCATCCATTCTTCGATGAAAACACTTCTTCAAAAAGTCTTTCTAGTGGAATCATTTGAGAGGCACGTTTTCCTTCTGAATTTCTGTAAAAACCATATGTGGTATGATCTACTGCTTCGATAACATGTTTATGTTTTTAAAATGCTGACTTTAACTAGAGAACATTTGGACTCAATTTAACTAATGGTTCATGCTTAGCGTGCGTATATCGAATTTGCATGCACTTGGGAAGTTTGGAGAGTACGAGAGAGGCTTCTTCAGTGCTCTGCAAACTTCCCAAGTGCATCAAGTTGTTCCTGTTTTCAGAAACGAAATTGGCATTAAAAGACTGTTCAATGAAAGTCTGAGTCTTACTGCCTAATTGTCTGAAAGGGGTGGCCGAAGCCAATGGTCAAATTAGAAGCTAAAGAGAAATAATAATGATAATAAAGTCTGCTGAAAGGTCGAAGCTCAGGTAAGTGCGTAATTGCCAAGGGCTTCGAAGTGTAACCAGTAATCCACAGACACTGGCATCGAAACCCATCCTGGTATTTCATATGTGGACCGAAGAATGTAGGTCGCGCATATCTAGGCATTCGAAACAATTTGACGAAAACTTTAGAAACAATTTAGAAATGCAAGAAAGGTTCTTCACTACGCAATAAAAGGTCAAATGACACAATCAGAAGGAAATGGCACCTTGATTCTACAACTACGCAAATTAATTTACCGTTAAAAGTTATTCTGGTAATCCCACGAATTTTCTCGATAACAAGAGCTTTTTCATTTGGCGTGATTATGACTGTGGAAAAAAAAAAGCAAAAATTTCATTAAGCTTGGAAATATGTGTTCACAAAGAAAGGAATGGCCAATGGTGAAGAAGTGGTTGAGCTTTCTCGAAACCGAGAGCCAATCACGAGGCTGCATGCAAATAATTTTCAGGTACGTAAGTTCATAAACAGTCACTGAACAATTCCCGTTGACTCCAAACGACACAACCCCGCGTTCAAACAGCTTCATCCACAAGTGAGTACTGTCTTTACTTCATTTCTAAGATTATTTGTATTTTTTTATCAACTTAGGGCTTTAAAATATTGCTTGTAGCTTTTCTTTTTTTGAAAGTTGTTCTCAGTTTGTTAGCCTGGGGAGAGTTGTTTTACACAGGTATGCTGAAGGCAAACTTGTCTTAAGCTTCTTGACTGTTACGTAACTTAAAGTACTTTCTTGGTGCGCCTAAGAAGGTTGCGAAAATTTCATTCTAAGGGTTTGATTTCATCGCTTTAACTTAAGCTAGAAAAGAAACAAGAAGACCTTATTTGCATTATTTTAGTTGTCCAATGTCAGATTTTCTTTACCAAATAATCCTTAGTTTCAATTGGTTATGAGAATGGAAGCCATTGTCCTTAATAATAAGCCATGTCGAGGCATTCATGGTCGGTAACTGAGAAGCTTAGTCGTCATATAATACCTGTTGAGTGGTTACACGGGTCAATCTGTCAGTTGTGACACTGATATGATTATTGGTTGAGGTGAGAGCCTCGACTGTGGAAATACGAGTCAAATTGCTGTTTCACTTTGCATAAAATTGGACCACATATAAAGCCTTGGGCGGCTTCTTTTCATTTGATTTTCGAAAAGTCGGTCAACCATTCACTAGACCCGCAAGACTTGCCTAACTTTTCTCGATTTGCAACCGTTTTGACAGTAGGACTGAATGAGCAGTCAGGATAGTTTCGTTGTCAGCCTTTTTTTCCCTATTCAGTTGTACAGCAAGCTTACAAAGTCGCTTTACGATATGTTTCTTAGCAACGTTACCGCCAAACTACTGGCGTAACCTTCTTAATTAATTCATGCATGAGTACATTTAATTGCGACAAACCAAACGTTAATTCATGATTACGTAACTATAAAAAGCGACAACAATTGAAATAACATAAATAGTTTTATACAAGACCCCTTTTCAAGTACGTCAAAGATCTATTAAACAACTAACCTCTTAAAAATGTCAATGCAATACTGGGAAATGGTCACTGCCTATCTGAAGAGCTTCTAACGGAAAATGAACGGTACGCGTACTTTGGTTTGCGAAGTTACGTTGGTTCAGGTTGTGATGTTAATAGCGAGCTTAAGGACGCGCGTTTTTGAGACGCGGACGGCAACCGGAAGTGAGCTGTTTTCGCTTTTAACTTGTCTTCACACAACATTTATATTGCTAATTATCTTTTCTCAATTAGAGATGATTAGTATAAAAATCTGGGTGACACCACTGCCCTGGCATGTTAAATTTTCTCTTCTGGTTGCCGTTCGCGTCTCAAAAACGTGCGTGCTTAAGCTCCCTAATGACGTGATCAGTGGACCCGCTCTAAGTTAAACCACAGACTAAGGAAATCTAAGGAAATATTAGAGTGATATTATTGAAACTATTACGTTTGTAGTGTCCCACATAAAAGACGTAAGATAGTAAATGTTTTGATGTAAACATGAAAAGCAACACTTTTCTTTTTATAGCATATTGTGCTGTAAATAAATATCACATTTCCTTACCGACCAGGAAACAAGAGACCGTGCGTACTTTAACTTGCAAAACACACTGATATTGCCTATTCTATTGATGTGCTCTCAACTAAAAGATTTTCTCTCAAGATCATCTCATGCCTAAAAGCCAACACATTTTGCCATTTTCACCTCAAAATTGTTCTTGCTGTGCGCTGTACGGGAGACGTCATTTGTCCCGCTCGGAAGATAGTCAAAGTCCTGGATCTATCTTGCACTTGACATCACAAACTGATTTGAAAAGAGGAACGCAAAGCGATTTCTCTAGTCGAACGCTTCCTCTCATCAGTTCGGGGCCACGAACGTTAGGAAATTGAAAAAAATTAGCGAACGACCGTTCAGTTGATAGAAACTTTTTCCATAGGGATAGATCTCAAGCTTTTAATGCTGAAATACTCACGTTAAATGTCACGGGTTCTCCCCCACGGAGAAGGAACGCTTCACTAAGGACTTTTGCGTAGGAGGCTATGTACCGGTTTGCAAAATAGCAGTCTTTTGTTCCGTGATAGAGCTGGTCAGAGTCTTTGACACCACAAACTGGTTTCAAAACACGAATACAAACCGATTTATGAGGTCGAACACAAAATAAACACATTCCTCCTACCGGTTTAGGCGCTAAGAACGCTTAGAAATCGAAAAAATAAAATAATAAAATAAGGGAACAACCGTTATTAAAGTCCATAGCTATATATAGATCTCGAATACTCACGAAACGAGTGCGCACGATTTAAATGTCTTAAATATGAATGTAAGGTCTTTCACCTTTATATTTGAATCAATTTGCACCAATTTAGCCAAATAATCACTTTTCAATATGAATCACGGTTTAAGCCTCAATACTCGTCACATTTGTTGGAACACCCATCCCCGTTTCCCCCTTCCTCCAATGTTGATTTCCACAACTACTAGTAGTCGCCCGAAAAATTCTCACACAACATTGAATTGGGGGAAGGGGGATGTGGTATAAGCTACGATCTTGTAACACGATGATTCTGACCATTCGCTAAGTGTTCCAACTAAATATGTCTAGTATTGTAGGTATCGGAGAGGCGGAACATTTACGCACGCATGCGCTGACGGAATTGAAGACGAGACGAGAAAAATATGCAGTACCTCCAGACGTGGCGCTGGAGCGTCGTACCAAACGAGTCATCCCGGGATTTCGGCCCGTGCGATCGCTTTTGGACGCAGTTGGCCCTTCGCTGCTTTCTGCTACCGACCTCGCCTCCCGGTACGGCATTGAGGGAGGGATATGTCGGCCCCTAAACCATATGAGACAAATCCCACACCTACTCACAGCTCCAAACCTCCCTTGTCATTACAATTTAACGTACGATTTCGATGGGTTATATATTCAAGAGAAAAGTCATTTTATCTGTCATATGGTAAGCACTGGAGTCGCAGATTACAAAGTGCACGCATGCGCCCTGCCGAAGGTAACATACATGCATGCATAAAACTTTATTTCATCTCGAATTTCTGAATAACATCTTCGACACATTACAGCTAACATACATAATATATACAGATACATAACTAAATATTAAATAATATTTAAAGATATATTAATCAAAACGAAAAGCCGCTGTACAAAATCCGGCCCTGGATTAGTTTAAAACCAGTAAACTCAGTGGTACGGGAAAAATCAGGTAGCGCATTTCGCAACGTACTTAGTTAATACGTAAGAAAAAGAACTAAGACCATAACTGGTTGTTCTAGGTTTATTGAGGGACAGAATGTAAGTTCCACGAAGATCATGCATAAGAAGAGAACGGGAGAGAAAACGTATTTTTCCTTCTGACAAGCCTTTTCTTTCTTTAACTACTTTTATACAATAATGAGGAAATTTTGAATGCGCTTATTGCATAGAGATGTAGAGTTTGACTTAAGTGGTACGTAAGAGGACAGGTAATCGCAAATATAAATCT
>NC_090886.1:45610713-45620713 GCF_036669925.1 Montipora capricornis
TAACGAGACAACGCATGTTGTAAAACGTTTTACGAACTTGACGTTTTGTATGCTCCAACATACATCTTCAGAAGTAACGGTTACCTAAAGTACAATTGAATATAAACAGAAATACTAATACCAAATAAGGAAAGTAATGACAATAAAAAAATAAATGTAAATAAACAGACCTAGTTAAATCTGCTTGAAAAAATATAAATGTCTAGAAGAGAAGAAGTTAAGGAAACCTTGTTGATTCGCGATTTAAAACCAGCGCTTAATGAAAATGTTGGCAGTGAGAAACTTTTTCTCTGCTAGCCATTTATATTTTTTCAAGCAGATTTAACTAGGTCTGTTTATTTTCATTTATTTTTTCATTGTCATTACTTTTTTTGATTTGGTATTAGTCTTCGTGTTTAAATTCACTTGTACTTTAGGTAACCGTTACTTCTGAAGATGTATGTTGGAGCATACGAAACGTCAAGTTCATAAAAAGTTTTACAACATGCCTTGTCTCGTTATGTTTATATCCGCAGTTTGTTTGTTATTTTTGCTCAAGTTGAAATGGCCGAAGAATAACAGTGTCTACGAAATATAGTATGCGCCTAAAGTAAAGATAAAATGCCTGATTTAGCCCAACCTAAAAGTAACGATAACCCCAACAAAGGGACACTTCGTGTTGAATGTCAAAATGGCGCAGGCATTTAATTACTTGCATTTCTGAACATAATTGTCTTCCTCGTCTCCATCCGTCCTTTAAGTTACAAAATCTTGAAGTTGTTATTAAAGCTGCTGTTGTTTTTCAATTGGTTTATTTCCCACATGCCTCACACTCAACTACGTGTGCCGAATATTAAAAAAAAGCAAACCGAACGGCTCTCAAACTCAGTAACCAGAAGGTTTATTATGCAACTTTACTTTCCAGATTCATTTTGTCAGCGTCAACGTCAAATACCCAGGCATAAAAGCCTCTTTCGTCTAAAATTAAAAAAAAAAAAAGAAACGAAAATGAAGACCGTGCCTCTTAGTACCTAGAAGGTTCAGTATCATGCAACTTTACTTTACAGATCCATTTTGTCAGCTTTAACACCAAATACCCAGACATAAGCGAAGCTTTGGGCCATAGTGATGGTTTGGCTGTTCTTGGTGTTTTCCTTGAGGTATCAAATTATTATTTTTAATAAATATTTAATATCTGATTTTTAAATATTTAATATTTAATATTTAATAGAATCGCACGCCTAAGGGAATTCGCAGCATCTAATTTGTTACCAAGACGGGGTATTCAACTTTAAAACGAGGCTGACCGATACTACACCGTAGCAACGGAGGCAAAAATTGGAAACTATGTTTTTAAAGCAAAATTTTCGTTTCGGCATTGACAACTACAACATTCGCCAAAAGTAAATTAAATAACTTCGTCTTTAAAAAAGCTATGCAATTCACGGAAAATTTTACCTCTTGACTCGTGAATTCCATGTTAAATTTCACTTGAAAAATCGATATCGCGCTCATCGCGATATCGGATTTTCGCGTGGAATTCCCTCGTCAGGTGGTGAATTTTCCTATAACATGCATAGAAATTTTTTTTCCATTCTGATTGGCTAAGAGCAATATAGGTACCAGGTAACACAGCGCAGAAAAGAGGTAATTCAGTGCAAAAAGAAAGTCTAAGATGGCCAATCAAATGAACGCACCCAATGACGCAATTTTTGTGCGATTGCGTGATACGCGTGCGTTTCTTCTGATTGCTTACGATAATCTCATCTTAAAGTTTTTTCATGTATGTTATTAATAAGTAATCACGTGTTTTTTCTCGTGCATTTTGGAATAAAGCATTATATCTTAAATACATATTACAATATTAGAAACATCTTTTTCGATGGTTTAACGTATAATACGCGAGGATATTTTGCGATTTGCGTAGTATTTTTTCGAGCCCCGCAGGGGCCGAACAATAAGAGATTTATTATTCCACTACAAAAACGTATTATTTTGCTTCAAAATAATACGCGCGGATATTTTGCGAGTTGCGTAGTATGCAATGAGCAAAATGTCCGCGAGTATTTAACAATTATTCCATGAGCGCGCGTTGGATATAAAATGGTAAATAGCCAACGAGGCGCGTAGCGCCGAGTTGGCTACAACTGGTGTCATATCCAACAAGCGCGACTGGAATAATTGTTTTATTAAATTCCTTAAACTCCAAAAATTTGGAAGTACAAAATAAGAGCGAAAAAAGGACACTGTATTACCGTCTAATATTTTGCGCATTCTCTTGACCAGATATGGTAAAATGGCGAAATAGTGGAATAATAAAACATGTTATAATATATATTTGTTAACTACAAGTTCATATATATAAGGTTTTTCTCCGGGTATTCCGGTTTTCCCCTCCCACAAAAAGCCAATGTTTGAATTTATTTGATTCCATGTTGACTGTCCCCAATTACCTAGTGCCCCAGCGCTAGAGACTTGACGCTAAAATGGTAAATTTCATTATTATTGTCAACGCGTACAGTGGCTGAAAATTGTCGTCTTCCCCTTCCCTTTTGAAGCCAGTTGTTTGGCCCTTGGTATTTGACATATTATTATTATTATTATTATTATTCTGCATTTAGCTCTGAGCTCTGGCTGTTCTCATGCCGACATTCATCCCAAGGGAGCGAGTCATAACAAATAACCAAGTGTCCCCTGGGGACACTCTCCTGATACTTGAAAGTCAAGCACCTTCCTTAAAATTCTGGCAATAGCGTAGTTTTCTGCAACAGTCCAATTCTTACCCTAATCCTCAATCTTTCAATCCATTGTCCAAGTTTCTGAGTAACACTTTCAAGAGCCCCTACAACAGCTGGTACTACATCCACGTTTTTTTACACTCCATATTCTTCTAATCTCCCACTTCAAATCCTGATATTTTTCGACTTTTCCAAATTCCTTTTCATTCTTTTTCTTCTTCTTCTTCTTCTTCTTATTATCATTATCATTATTATTATTATCACCACCACCACCATCATCATCATCATCAGCATCATTAATAGTATTATTACTATGCGCATGTCTCAAACCTAGGTGGCCATATTTCCCATAGCATCAAGCTATCTCCTATAGCCTTAGGTATTTAGTGTCCTTCTTAGGATCTTAGTTGTTTCCAATAAACATTCTTTTTGGAGTAATGCAATGATTCCAGGTGTCCCCTTCTTGCTGTTTACTCACAGTCCCAAGGGATCCAATTGCAATGGGGATGACAGATACTTTTTGCATTTCTACCCTTTCGTTTTCTGCTACCCGTGTTTCAAAAGGGCAATCTACATCAACAATGAAGCACTCCTTCCCCTCCTTTTCCAGCACTACAATATTATTCTATTATAATAATAATAATAATAATAATAATAATAATAATAATTATAATAATAATAATAATAATAATAATAATAATATTAATACTACTACTATTACTACTACTACTACTACTACTACTACTACTAATAACAATAATAATATTTACCAAAACTTCTTAGCAGCACGAAGTAAGATATCGCTTTGATGATCCATACGATGTTTTTGAAATTCATATTTAATCAATACATGTTTCGGATGAAACATCATCCATCGTCAGTTGACAAATGAGAATTAAACTAAAGTTGAGCAATAAATAGTGTAACAAAGTGAGATATAACATGAATAATTAAGGATGAAGGCGAGAACAGAATAAAAACACCCAACCACGAAACAAAACAGAAAAAACCAAACTGTTTAGGCTAAGAAAAGAAACTAATTAGTATGAAAGGGATAAATTAAGATGTTTGACTTGGGAATTTAAAGATGGCTGCTCCCAAAGGATGTGCATGGCTTCTTTGATTTTCAATTGGAAACGTGTGGAAGCAGAGTCGAGAATTTTAAAACAGTCTTCTGAACACCGGGAGCGACAATTTTCAGAACCTCTCAAGTGCTTAAATATGTGGGAATGTTTGTCGGAGGCGAGATGTTCACGGATGCGAGTGGCGAAATGTCTATTGGTTTCACCAATATAACAGGCATTACAGCCTGCACATGAAAACTTGTAAATGACTCGCGATCGTAAACCCGCAGGGATAGGATCCTTCGCCCCAAACCAACTCCTAATTTTAAACGGGGTGAACACCAACTTAATTTCCAGGTCGCTGCAAAATTTGTTGACTAATTTCTTAATTCTGCGTTTAAAATCAGGAGTTGGTTTGGGGCGAAGGATCCTATCCCTGCGGGTTTACGATCGCGAGTCATTTGCAAGTTTTCATGTGCAGGCTGTAATGCCTGTTATATTGGTGAAACCAATAGACATTTCGCCACTCGCATCCGTGAACATCTCGCCTCCGACAAACATTCCCACATATTTAAGCACTTGAGAGGTTCTGAAAATTGTCGCTCCCGGTGTTCAGAAGACTGTTTTAAAATTCTCGACTCTGCTTCCACACGTTTCCAATTGAAAATCAAAGAAGCCATGCACATCCTTTGGGAGCAGCCATCTTTAAATTCCCAAGTCAAACATCTTAATTTATCCCTTTCATACTAATTAGTTTCTTTTCTTAGCCTAAACAGTTTGGTTTTTTTCTGTTTTGTTTCGTGGTTGGGTGTTTTTATTCTGTTCTCGCCTTCATCCTTAATTATTCATGTTATATCTCACTTTGTTACACTATTTATTGCTCAACTTTAGTTTAATTCTCATTTGTCAACTGACGATGGATGATGTTTCATCCGAAACATGTATTGATTAAATATGAATTTCAAAAACATCGTATGGATCATCAAAGCAATAATAATAATAATAATAAATAATAATGCGTCTCCCAATGACTAATTGAAAGTGTCTCATTTTATAGGTTGGTGCTGAAAATTCTGCCTATGAAGAGCTTTTGAGTAACATTTCAGATTTAAATCCAGGAGGTAATGAAACTGAAGAAATGCGTTTTTTTTAAAAGTGCGGGTTAGAGGCGAAAGCGCAACAAATTGACCTCCTCCCAACTGAGTGGCTTCATAGCTCATCAGTTAGTAGAGTATTGTACCGACGACATCGTAAAGGTGACCATCATGGATACGAATTCTGTTGAAACCGCCTGAATTTTTCAAGTGTTTGTAAAATGACACTTGCTCAAATTGTCCAGTTAAGTGCGACGATCATTTCTATCTTCCGTCAATAACCCGTACTTCAAAAACATACATTTCTTTCCTTCATCATGATTTTCATCACCAGAATTTGTGGTCTCTCACAATCGGAAGCCTTGCAGGTTCTTAGAACCGTAATAAATTTAAATAAATTTGACCCCGTGCTCTTTCCTAGCGTTTCAATCCTGCTGACATTTGAAAAAAGCTACATGGAGAAGACCAACTTCACTACATCTTGTAAATGACCATATGGTAGTCATGCCGCACTCAATGATTGGAAGGCATAGGAGCTTAAAACACCTTGCCATTATCACCAAGCCATTATATATATTTCTTAGATTGTCTTTTTGCAACAGCAATCAATTCAGGTCGTCTCGCTAACTGGCCATTTAAATTAACACTTCCGTTCGTTTCTCTTTTCAGGCGCGAAAGAGAAGATCGCACCGTTCATGCTTAAACCACTTCTGGCCGCCAATATGTCAAATTACTATCGGTACGCTGGCTCTCTTACCACTCCAACATGCAATCAAGCAGTTACATGGACAGTCTTCAAAGATGCTGTAAAAATACCCGAGCGATTGGTGAGATTTCCCTTTTGATTTTGATTCATTTCCTCAGAGGCGCTCCCTTTCGCGCTGCATCTGTCGAGAATGACAAGCACTGAATGATACGAGCTTATGACCAAAAGTCTCCTCTCCCAGTGATCGATTTCTCAGTCTGACTATCTCTGAAGAACATACTTAACTGATTGGAGTGTAATGTGAAGTGCTAGGTTTCTACCCCATATGAGCCATGTGAGCGTTAGCCCTACTAATGGAAATGGGCCCACACAAGAACAGAGAAAAACTGTAATTGCCGTAACATCTTCAGTTCCCACGGCCCACAACCCTTCTTTATTAACTCTGCATGTTGGACATTTTTAAATGTCCATTTTTAAAAGATCCCACACGATTCGAAAATAGCAGGCCACGGAATTCCCGGTATTGTGGTCTGGCCCGAATTTTAAGTGCTGTTTTTGTTCCAGTGCCAATGTAATTTGTAAGTGGCATCTTTATTCCCATGTAATACAGGACTTGTTAACCCTAGTAGCGCTAACGCTCCGATAGGCTCGATTACAAGCCGCTATTTCGGGAAAGGCGTCAGAGCCCTCCACCCTCGACGAATACCGGACTCGAGAGAGTGAGGGAGATCGAGACGCTAATGCTCAGGGACCGGTGGCTCGAAGCATGATTAGGGATAACCAGCATTTAATACCATGAAAACCTAGAAGCTTTGATATCTCTTAACCAACGGTTAGCACTAACCAAACTTCGAGCAACCGGCTCCTGAGCGTTTGCGTCTCGATTTCCCTCAGTCTCTCGAGTCCGGTATTCGTCGAGGGTGGAGGGCTCTGACGTCTTTCCCGAAATAGCGGCTTGTAATCGAGCATATCGGGGGCGTTAGCCCTACTAGGGTTAACGAGCACTGTATTACATGGGAATAAAGATGCCACTTACAAACTACACCCAAATATATATCTCTGTTGAAATATGAATGCTGTACGGCCAACCTCTTAAGTACCCATTCTGGGACCCGTTTCGCAAAAGTCACGAAATTTTACGGGGCCATTTTCGGGTGTCACAATTCCCTTTGTATCTCAAGAAGGGAGAGGATTTAATTCGTCAAACTTCACAGTTATTTTTCTTTTTGTTACTTTGAAAACATGTTAAAAGATCAGCTTTGCAAAACAAGCGGTTGGCAATTTCACAAATGACTTTTCGGGCCGAAACGTTCTCGGGACTTTCGAGAAACAGGCCCCTGGTCACTACGTACATGCGAGTCAAATCTTGTGATGTCATGCTAATTGTCTCCTAAACTTGTTTAACAGCGCGACTCCCACGTTAGAGCCTCCGAACTAGTAATTGGAAGGTCGTAGGTTCGACTGCTACAAAGGACCACTCTTTTTCCGAGTATTCCCGAGTCACCTTCGTAAAAATATCAACTCTTCGTGCTAATCATGTTCTGCTATTGTGGACAATGATCTTTTCTTGTCGACTTTTATTGTTGTAGTCGTTTCCAGTTGTTGTTATGTTGTCTTTACTCTTTTCCATGTTTATTTGCGAATAAGTCATCTGCAAAAGGTTAGACTCTTCTAGTCGTCTCGGATAAGAACGATAGACCGTTATAGGCCACGTCTCACAACCGTTTAACTTTCATAACCCAGAAGGACGTAAACTGAGAACCCACACACTATTCGCAAAGAGTAAGGCATGGAGTTCCCGGTGTTGCATGTGGTCTGTCCTATAATCACTAACAATAAATATCGTCAGGTTATGCTTTGGTTCAGCTTATGCCCAGAGTTTTTATTTTCAGATACGGCCGTCGGTCGTTGGCGGCCCGCTTTCTGAAACCCCTACCCTATTTCACGCTAAAATCTTCGATTTTCCCTACACAATTTCTGACCTGGCCAAAAATTGGATACCCTATTTCAGACTTATTTTCAGAGTGACCTGTTTCAGCTGTTACACCGTTGGCGTAATAACTTAAGAAGGGCTTTGTTGCGCTTTGTCTTATCGCCTTATGATGAAGAAGCTTCTAATTAAAGACTCCAGTGAACAAACTATACACTATTTCAGACCAAATGGTCAAAATTGATTCCCTAATTCAGACCAAATCAGCTAAAAAAATGCCATACCCTTTAGGACCTCACATACCTATATAGCCCATATAAGGGAGTACCCCTCCCCCCCCCCCGGAAATTAACTAACTGTGTCTTTTTTTTTCTGTCAAAATTTTCATCAACAGTTGACCAATTTACGTGCGCTTAGAATGGGCGACAATTCCTACATGGTGGACAACTACCGACCGGTACAACCGCTTCATGGTCGTATGGTGAAGTCCAGTTTCATGATTAAAAAAGACGTCACCAGTTCCGTCGACGGAATCGCTCTTAAAGTGTCGAATGTCGTCTTGATGTTAATGTTGTTTGGCGTTCTTTTCCTGATGTAAATGCTGGCCATGAATAGTGTTGCTGGCAACTCTAGATAGTTACCAATGTAGAATGTAGAAGTACTCCTAGTCGCTTCATGCCACAGTAACCGGCGATAAGCGCCGGCCTGATGGGCCTTCTAGGCTCGTAGCAGACTTTACCTTACGTTGTGATGTCTTCATATTATGCTACGTGTAATTCAGTAGGTAGGTAAATGAAAGTGAAAGATGCAAGGAAAGGATGGGCAACTGCAAACGGCCATTTATTTTCAGTTTCCATAAACATTTATTTGATACACTATTAATTGAAAAGCACTTTACATAATTATGGAAAATGCCTTGAAAATGAGATAGTAAAACAGGAACCGGAGCATTAACTAGAAGGCAACATTTCGTCGTCATCTTTCGTCGTCATCTTTTTTATCTACGTAGTTCTTTCCACCTGTACCTTGAAATACCATAAAATAGGAACAAAACTGGGTTATTATATTCGGATCGCTGATTATTATTATTATTTTTATTTTTATCATTATATAGCAGTTAAAACGTTTGTATGCTATATACAGTTAGGTAGCATCACGAGGCGCTGCAAGCAGCGTAACCCGTGGGCTATAAAGTGA
This sequence comes from Montipora capricornis, assembly GCF_036669925.1. Classification (NCBI taxonomy): domain Eukaryota; kingdom Metazoa; phylum Cnidaria; class Anthozoa; order Scleractinia; family Acroporidae; genus Montipora; species Montipora capricornis. The sequence continues at coordinate 45,619,422 of NC_090886.1, forward strand.
ATAAAAGCTAAAATAATTACAAAGAAGAGACCTCGTAAAACATGTCTTTCTCAAGCAAAAAGGACCTATTGGCGACTAAGACTTCTCGAGTGCTCACGTTGCGACTTTCAACGTGCGAGCAATAGAGTTCCTGAGAGGCACGCCATTTGCATCTTTCTGAGCACATCTTTAGCTCTGTTGCCCACCAGCTTCTGTAGAGTAGCATCTAAGTCCTTGGACCATTCCCCTAAAACGTCTATGATGATATTGTACTGGGCGATATCATAATCCTGGGTGCCTCTGCTTCATCTCCCATCTGAGTGGCGCGTCTTTCATGGTCTTCTATGACGTCTTTTTGTTACGGTTGCTCACCCAGGGGCAGCTCATCTCCAGTGCTATTGTTGACCAACAACCAACAACCAACACCTGGCGTCTACTCTATTCGCCTTCAGTTATTGAAACTCCCCATAGACCGGAACAACACAGTACGCCTGTACCTTCGCTGTTTCATAGACAGGCTGCGGTTTGATGGGTGAATACCAAGGAGGCGCAGTGTCTATCAGGCCTAGATCAAATAGGATCTCGAAGAATAGGATCTTTAAGACTGCCATGTACTTTGTTTGCGCAAGCGTAGGGCAAGTAGATAAGATGTGAGCCATGCTGTACGGCATAACCTACACGATGGGTCGCTGCTCAGACTCACGCGGGTCTTGTGGATGGCGTACAATCGAGTGGGTAGAAGCGGTTCGTATAATTTGAACATACCTGCCACTGTATGTGTTCAGTATGTTCGCCACTAGCTTAGCCACCAAAAGCATCGCTCAGTGCTTAGCTCCTCGTCACCTTCTCTTGTTGTTACCAACTTTCCTTGCCATTTTTGGGCCCCTACGTCCCCTTTCAGTCTTAATTCTCGCTCTTTCCTCAAGTGACTTTCAAGCTTCTCTCCGGATATAACCTCTCCTTTTCTGTGACGCTGGCTGGATCAGGGTATTGGAGCTTTACTTGCAAGCCAAACTCCCCCGCGTACTTCGCCGCTTCCTTTGCCAGTGACTGTTGTCCCACACTCTGCGCACGCTTTTCAATATCACGCACCATCTTCATCACCTGTTCTCTGCTCTGGAACAACTTGACTGCTGCTTTAACTTTAGTTTCTTTATACTCTCTCTCGATCGAGCGCAAGATCCTCCCTCCCTTATCTGGTGGTAGGTACAATAGTGATGTTGAACCACAGGGGTGCTTGCCTACGTTCTCTACAACGATCTTGCGGGCCTCTTTGTCTATTTTCCTTAGCTCTGTTATTGGTTAGTGCTGAG